>NC_090215.1:8757032-8959532 GCF_033026475.1 Channa argus
CAACCCCAACCCCTACTGCGCTTCACTTCATTCATTTTGTTCGTCCCCTGCGGTCGGCCAGCTAGGCCTCTAAATCCTCCCTTTATTGTACACGGTGCACACAAAGACTTGGCCTGCTCTCTCATTTCCTTGATGTGCCTTTTGACAGCGGCAGTGGCTTTGTAGGCATCGATGCAAACATTAGCATAAAGGAGCTCCTGGGGACCACCAAACAATCAACTCAACTGTTTCTGCTCAATCCACTATACTTACATATGATGTGTGACCATGTGAATTAAATACCTGAATTGTGGGGTTTTAGATTGTAGCCAATGCATGAGGACCAACAACACAAGCCAGCCAAAGATGTGTGATTAGACAAGGAGAAGAGCGATGACCCTCTTGATCTTTGGTGACGCGAATCCTTCCCTTGGCTTTGACCTTAGCTCTTATTCTCTCTCTTGCTCCTCACCTACCTCTTCACAGCCAACAAAAGTGGGATTAGAGAAAGAGTTAAAAAAAAAAAAAAGAAAAACTTGGCTTATTTATGGCGAAGTTAAGCTTTTTGAACTGGGGGGTTTCCGTCCTAAAATAGACTCACTTCAAGCTGCAAAGCTGGTAATTATTGACCAGGAGGAGTGAGTGGCAAACAAAACCCTCATTACACATGGAAATTGCTTGCTCACTACTGAATACCCGATGCCAATGCAACATGGTGTATTAGTATTTTGTTGGTCCCAGTTAATGTTCCTGAGTTGTATGTGGGAGTCAAGCAGGCCAAATGGAGGCAGTCTGTGGCCTTGGAATCTGCTTCAAAGCCTTTGCTCAATCTTTCTTGTCTTTCTCATGGGAAGTGATCAGAATATACAGAAGAATAGAAGAAAATGTAGGTTTCACATGTTGAAAAAAATTATACAGGTGCCCTGGTGCCACCATGGTTTCCTTTATGTCTGTGATTTTTAAATCGTCAATCAAATTTTTCAGTTTATACAGGCTCCAATTTATGATGAAATACTGTAAATTGCAATGACTGAAAACTGTTAAATCTACACAGCATATCTGCAGTTTTATGAAATGTATTGTTTAGATATCTGTAAAAAATGAAAGCTCATTAGAGGAACTTCTACTTATCACACCTACAAATGAATAATGAATTTGGAAAATAACAGTTAAGTAGTGTTTCCGAAAGACGTTTGTTTTAATCTAATAATAAGAAATAATTTTTATTTTCCCTGAATAGTTTTGTATGTCATAAAAAAATAATATATTTATCAGCTAGTCATTTATTTTATCATATTTATCTTTTCTATTTGAATAAATAAAATTAATATTAGAACAAAGACATTTAGTTCATGTAGTGGAATAAAAAAGTAAAGTAAAAAACGTTTTTTTAATTTAGAAAATATACATCATTGTGTACATACATTATATGTGGAAGTATGAAATTACTTCTCTGTATTCTTCAAACTTTACACAAGTTTTTTATTCATAATGGATATCAACATTTGCTTGTAATGTTAACAATATTGTATATATATCATTGTATATGAAATTAATTTTCTCACATTGTCCTGCGACTCTTTTCTTCTGGACTTTCCTTGTACCTGTGTAGACTTTCCAAGGATACAAGGAAACAAACGCAATTCTTCAACAACAATGCACATCTCTCTTTCACCGCACTTCGCTTCACGTTGCATTTACTTCATTTAAGAAAGCAGATTCACATCGCCTCTGCATTTTTCAGTTCCCAAATCTTTATCAGGCACATGAGGACCACAACAGCTCTAATAGCAATGTGTTATTATTCATAGTCAATATTAACTGTTGTGACACTGTTGCTTTCTGTGCGGCACGGCGGTGGGTTTACCTCTACCCATAAGGCACTGGGCCATGACAGGGGAAAGTGTTGTTACGACCGAGGTCCCTACAATGTCCCCTGATGTGGACAGACATTATAAATGACAGATGCGAAATGGCGACTGGGGGTTGTAGTGGTATATGTGTGTGTGTGTGTGTGTGTGTGTCTTGGTATGTGTGTGTCGGCTGAGAAAAAGGGATAGTGAGGGAGGAGAAGATGAGAAAACACAGGGAGCCTCATTTGATGCAGTTAATGTGCAGATTTATGTAGAGGGACAGTGGTCAACATTCATAAGATCTTTCTTCCTCCCAGCCTCCCCGCCTCCGCCTCCTCCCACACCATTTCTTCCTATCCCTCCCCCATCACCCCCACATAGCCTTTCTCCTTTTTCCTCTCCCCCTCATTCTCTCCTACTCAGTCACTCACCATCATTTCTCCCTTCTCTCTCCTGTTTTTCCCCGTCTCTCATCTGTCTTTCCTTACTCCCTCCCTTCATCCTGCCATCTCCTACGAAAGAAGTGAGATTGTTGTGGACTGTAGCAATCAGACCAATAGGAGGCATAGGTAGACCACAGAAACGCATGGACCACAGCACACAAACAGAGAGAGAGAGAGAGAGAGAGAGATGTTGCACAAAGCTGCCAGCACTTCTGCACAAAAATAGCACAATATATTAAGGCATATATTTTGAATGTGCATTATAATAAGCAAATTTAAATAACTGTCTGATAAAACGTTGAGGAGGTTTGCAACAGAAAACAAATTACTACATAAAGCTGTAAGCAACGATGCACCTTATGATGTAGCCCTCTGATTTCTACTTCCCAAAATATCCCTGAAGCAATCATAATAATCAATAAACAAATTGCAATAATTCTAAAACAATTTGATTGCAAAAATGTAAATTAGACATTATTTTCCTAAGGCCCAGGGAAATATGTCAACATTTCAAATATAAATCAACATTTTATTTATTATTTCTCAGAATTGAGCATTGACAAGAAACTACATTTTATGTTGTTACTGGTTAAAACATCAGGATCAAATTATAAGTTTTCTGTGTTTCCTTACAAGGCTATTACACCGTTCACTTTAAAGTTCACTTTCAGCTTCTCCCGCAACCTTGAATATTAACGCTTTCTACTATGGCATTTCATGTTGATATTAAAATAGAAAAAAATATATATTTTTCATTCTGCCTAATGTGTTAATTTCATTTTAGTTTTAGTTTAAAAAATGTATATTATTGTTTTTACAGGTTTTTACACTGTGTAAAAACATGTGATCAGTACATTATTGTTAAAATTTGATGAGAGTTTAATCAACACTCGTTTTTATGCCTGATTAGTTTGACGCAAGCCTCTAGTAAATGGTTTGCATTGGTGATGGATTTTATAGGCAGAACTAAAGTGGAGAAATCGAAACTTTACCTTTGCTGTGAGCTGTTCTAAATAAAATGGAGACAAAATACAAAATTTTAATAGTGTTTTTATATATATATATATATATATATATATATATATATATATATATATATATATATATTCTAGTAAAGTGTAGTAGTCTGTGAAATCCATACATGGCTTAATTTATTGATTGAATATATTTCAGAATTAGCCCTGTACCCAAACACACACCCATGGCACACACACACACACACCAGCTTCTGTCACTCTTTCATTTTTTTTGCCCTTCATACAGTACTTTCTCTCTCACTTGTATTCTCTTTACTGCTTTCTCTCACTCTCTCTCTTTCCCAGTCCACTGGGTTTTCTGGTAATCCCTCTCAATCATTACAGAGGCCCTTCACTCTTCATGGGACTTTCTCGCCCCTCGTTGCGCCCCAGACTTCCATCAGTTTTCTTTTTCTCCCACTTCCTCTCTCAAACCCACCCCAGAACATCCTCTCTTTCCATTTCTAAGGTGGTAAATGTAGGGAAATAACTTTTCTAACACACGCCTCAATTTTGAAATCGGCACATATTAGTTTAGGTGAGTTTCGGCTGAGAACACACAAGAATGCAAATATGTAAATTATGAAATTATCATCGATTGTCAAAGAGCTGTACTTAAAGACAGTGTTTAGAGGACTTTAAATGGTGTTGTAGCAGATAAATATGTACAAGACAAAACAAAATACAAAAGAAAAAACACACCCTATACTATGTGTGCACTTGTTTGAATTTACATTGCCACAAGTAACATAAAAACATCAGTGACATTTAAATGTGATTCTTCCTTTCATGCTAGCAACCATTTTGTCACACATTTTTAGACAGGGCATGTGTTGTTTTGGAATAAAACTCTTCAAGCTTGGTATTTCTACCTTCAGCAGCGACCATCTGTGGTTTTCTCTGTCTGAGAGCCTAAAGCTGCAGCTTTACAAGTGAACTTGCCAGTGTGATCTCAGACTGCCTGCACCCTGGGGCAAGGCAGAGGAGACTATATGTGTGTATGAGCAAATGCGTTATGTGTGTGTTTGTGTGTACAGTGTGTTAGACTTGGCACAACCACCCTTGAAAAGCGCTCTGGAGACCCTTGATTCCATAGCTCAATATTTTGATCTCTGAAATCTCACTGATGCCAGGATGGGACTTATGGATTTTGGGCATTCGCTTTGCAACACTATTAGCTTGCTATTTCCATACATTGTCCTTTAGCCTCTGGAGAAGAGGGGCTTTTTTAGGGCCTGGCTGCATGTTAGCTACTGTCTCCATTGTCAGAAGACTGTTAAAAAAATAAAAAATAAAATTGATAGCTGGACAAACAGTAACAGCTAGCTAATATTTTCATAATGAATATCACTATAACAATCTACTACTACTGATTTTTATAGTGACCTCACATGTTATGCTATATATTTTTCATTTTTTAAAAATATATACCATAAATATATACCAAATGTCCTCTTTCACTGCCACATTGATGTAATGTCTCCACAGGTAAGAATTGTGTTGCTATGATTTCCTCTCCAGTTAATTGTTTGGATCACTTCAGTCGTGCTCTAACTCCCATGTGCCTGGATGGTCCTCACACATACATCTATTCGAGCTATGTCCAGTGAGGATGCATTTGCACTAATTCAGTCTGTGAAAAGCGGAATAACAAAGGCGATGAAGTCAGTACTCGCCTCTCAGAACTGTTTGGAAACATGTGCACCAGTTTATGAGATGTGGATGTGTCTGTATTTATTGTGTAGAAACAGATGAGAACAAACTTCCTTCAGACCACAAACTTAATTTAACTTTTTGTTTTTTTGCACAGCATATTAGAGTCTTTAGCACTATTTATGGAGTGCAACTTAAAGATGTCGTCATAAAGTACGAAGTTGTGATGTTAAAGTTGACAAAAAGTCCCCTTTCATTCTAGTTAGGAGAAAGATGAGTTGATTGACAGAGAAACACTTGAAGGGCAATACAAAGATAGCTGGCTGGGACGGCTGGAGAGAGCGAGAGTTGCGCTTGCTAATTAAAAGAGAAGCAGCTGTCTTTCTTTCTGTTTCTGTTATTCCCTTGTTCCTGAGAGTATTAATGTTTTATTCAGGAGAAACATAACTACAGATGAAATTAATAAAATCAGGCCCTGCCTTTCCCGGCTATCTCTTGGGGGGGTAGGAAATTCAAACGTTCGTTTCTCCCGGCTTTGAAACAGCAAACTCAAAGTGCTCTGTGTACTGTAGTTTTCATTTCTTCATTTCCTGCATATTAAGTTCTTTTCCCTTTTGTTTCAAAGTGTATTGCCCCAAAAATAAAGATCAATTCTTCAGTAGGAAAGGCTTTGGAATTAGAGCAGTGTTTTCCACACTAGCAGAGTGATTTACTGTAGTTACTGCATTATTTTGGAGGGATGTGTTGTGCGTGTGTGTGTGTGTGTGTGTGTGTGTGTGTGTGTGTGTGTATGCAGTGTGTGCTTTTGAATTTTTTTCTTCTATCACAAAATGTATTACAAATTAGAGTGTGGAGCTTTTAGTCCTGTTTACGCAAGTCTACATGAGATAGAGAAGGAAGTGTGATTATATTTTAGTATGCACATTAAATGTGCACGTTTGTTGTTTGTGTGAGTGTGCATACAAGTGTTTCTCATTTGACTATACATCCAGGCCCTAGGAGTATTTGGCTGTCTGATGTGCCTCATGTGAGTCTAAGAAGGGAAGCCATGTGTGACTAACACGCACTTCAGAGTTGAACTAATTGTGTCATTTTTAACATGAATCTGCGCTTGGCCACATTTTATTCACTCTCTTTCCTCTCCCTCTCCCCTGAGCCACACAATGAATGCAGTGAGTGTTGCAGGCTTTTGCATCTATCCAACTCTAGAGGAATTTTCAATGCTGCATGCAGGTGCATCATTTATTTCCCCCACTGTTGGTGTTTATATCTGTGTGTGTGTGTGTGCATGCGTGCACATGTGTTCTAAGCCTTCTACCTTAGTGAGGCCCAAATACCCTCATACTGATAATAAGATGAAGAGAAACCTCATAATTTTGTCGGCGCTTACTGTGACCAGTTTAATTGTGGGGTATTTCAGAGGAAAGGGGTTTGGACTGAGGTTAGCTATACAATTATGCACATGTGGGCTCTAACAGTGTTAGGGTAACGCTGTGTGTTATGATTCTAGTAAGCCCTAAACATACAGGAAGACTAAAACTCATAGTTTTGCATGTTTCAGCCCAGTATAAATCGCATAATTTACTATAAAGATGACAATTTTCCAAAGCATAGTATACAGTCTTTCTAATTTCCCAGCTTGCAGGAAGCCACTTGTTCCAGTTCAAGCTAGTAGGGAATGAAAATTAACTCAGATACTTGAATCTTTGTTATTGTAGGTAATCCATCACAGTGCAGATACGTTTTTAATGACTGGATGGATCGTGGATCACTATTCAGCATTCTGTTCTGATATTAAATGTTATCCATGCTTGAACATTATTATAAATATATTATTTTTGTATGAAGGTGGGCCAAAATCCGATCTCAGATGTATCTCACTCCATATGTTGTTTCTCTTGATTTTTCCTCTGCGAAAGGATTTTGCAGCTCACAGTCAAGATGAAGGTTGATGTTGTATATTTCAGCTGACGTTAAAAACTCTACCCATCTAATTGTATACGTATCTGAAAACTTACAACAGACATGTAGAAAGCCTCAGTACTTTTATGTGGAATATTTGGCTGGTGCACAGCCAAGTCTTTATTTAAACTGGGGAAAAACCTGCAAAGAAATCTCTGGTGGAATTTGAGCCCAAGGTTGGAGGGGGGGGGAACATGTTTCCAGACAGAGAAGACACACAGCCACTATACAAGCTTTTCTTTGTGATTAGTGTCACACATCAGTCATCGATAACCTAAGTTGACTTGAAAGTTAAGTGTCACATAAATGAATGAGTGCTACGTCAATGTAAAACTCTCCTCAGACATTCTTAATTTATGCATGTTTTAAGTATTAGGAGACAGTTCACTCAGCTGTTGAATTCCATGTGAATTTTCCTACTAATGTTTTAAAAATGCACAAAAAGGGTGGCACAGAAGAGACAGTGTGCAGCCCTCTCTTGAGTAATTGAAGCCCTCTGCAGCACACTGTTTCACTGTTGTTGAAATAAAGCACATCCATGTGTGTGAAGCCATTCTTCACACCACGGTGAAGTACTAAGGCTCTTTAATGGCAGGCTCTGTCTCTTAGCCCTGTGATCTCTCACTCCACTCAGCCACAGCCGTGGAACCTTAATGGACTTCCTACTACACAAATAATGAGATAAGTTAAGACATTACAGAGAGCAAGACGACGACGCGTAAAGCAAAGGGAGAAGAAGGCTCTGCGGGCTGAACGATCTACATGCCACATGTACATTTTGTTATTTGGGCCTTGGAAAAAAGCAAATAGGCACAGAGATGCAGACACACACAGTGCATACCTTCACCTTACCTAACAGGAAAACACACACACACACACACACACAAACACACCAGCTGAAGCAGTGCTGTCTGGTTGATCAATAGTTTCCTGTGCTGGGGAGGGGTGATGACTGCAGACAGCAGTCAAAGCCCTGAGGACCAGAGGGTGACACCCCTTATCAACTGAGCAAGGTGAAATGTCAAACACTGGATCTGGAGCTTTCTCTCTCTCTCCCTTTCTCTCCCTGTAAATCTCCATCTCTACCTCTCTCTCACTTTTTTACTATCACTCTTTCTCCCATTGCCTTTCATCGTCTCTCTCTCTCTCTCTCTTACTCTCAGTGAGAAATTCCGTTTCCTCTCAATTTCTCACTGCGATTTTGGTTGTCTTTCTAAACTCCATTCTCTGGATCTCTCACACATTTTTTTGTTGTTCTTTGAATGTCTCTCTTTGTGACTCTTTCTCTCTCACCTAACTCCCATCTCTCTTCCTTTGTCATCCTCTTCCTAGTCTTAATCTCCCTTTTTCTGAATATTAACCCCACTGTACCACTCTCACTGAGCCCATTTTTCAGTCTTTTTCTATTTTAAATCTCTGTTTTTGTAGGCCCCCATCTCTGTTTTCTGATTCTGTTAATAACAGCCTCACCCCTTTCTGTCCTCCATCTGTTTCTCGTTGTTTTCCCCAGCAACCCTTCACTCCGTCTTCTCCACATGCTCTTCCTTTATTTACTCTTACTCTCTCTGATACTTTTATGTACATTTATTTTTTTCATTTAACAACTTAACCCAAAGGTTTTCCTTTTTTCACTTTTACACAGTAACTGCACAACAGCAGAACAGCCTATTGAGCAGAACACGGATATAAATATGAATTTGAATATGGTGACATTGTTTGTGGGGGTGTTTCAGTGCTAATCTGGCTTATATGCACTCTGCGTGTCTTACACCCTGTCCATTTCCATAGCCCTGAGCTTAATAACAACACTGTAGGATTAGTGCAGGGTGACTTCACTCAATAAAAAAGGAAGAAAAAAAAATCCACACACTCTCGCATGCAAACGATGTAGGCAGCTGGAATACAGACACATGATTATGGGTAAATTCAGTTAAAAGCAAATGATATGTGTATTAATCGACTATCATTTAAAGAGTAAGTAAGTACGTAAATGAGATGATAAATGAAATCAACACTACAAAAATGGCGGAAAATTCACCTAGCTTTTCCTGACGCATTCGTGATTGGTAAACATGCCTCTACTTTGACACCACCATAAACACGTCTTCTCTTTCCTGACAAATACATAACATTTTGGTATTAATTCCTCATCTGGCAAAAGGATTATCTTCCTCAGATTGGATTTATGATCTCAGTGCTCAGGCAAGTTTATCCAGTCACCATATGCAGAATTATCATTAGAGCTATAATCCCCTGCTGACCACTCACACATGAAAAAATAAAAGCATAAACGATTGGCAGTTAGTGACTGTTGACTTCTGGGTTTTTTATTAGTCAAAACACGTGTTGATGGCTTGTTTTTGGTCAGTCCAGTAAGAAAAACAATGAGATAAATGAGAGCAGAGGAAACAATCCAGATGTTGTTTAAAAAGATGAAATGGGAGGTGCAAAGAAATGGTATTAGGGAGTGGAGAAAGCATATATTTCCCTACTATTAACCTTTTTTTTTTTGGTGTAATTATGTGTGCTTGTTCTTTGTCCACCAGTTATCTTCTTCACTCACTCAGTCTGAGTTGTTTTACTCCCTCTCTCCAACCTCCATTACTCAGCTCATGATTCATTCACTACCTCTCTCACCCATTTACTCTGTGCCTCATTCGTTCCTAATTCCCCTGCATTTGTCCAAGCTCAGAAACCCACAAAGGCAACACATCACATCTCTATCCAGTTCAAAACACCTGAATATTTTCAGACATAATGTCAAGGTGACATTAAATTGATTTCACCTCATAAATATGGCAGTCCATTTGTTGTTCCTTGTTATTGCAGCATCTGTATTTAGTCCATTTGGTGTAATTTTGGTGAAGCTAAAATACAGAGGTGAGGTGCATTATTATGTGATGTTTTGTCAATATCTGATCATCAGATGTCACATGGGTAATTATATGAATCAGAAATCACCTCTTTGGGACAAACGGTATAATTTTGCTACCAGATCATAGCGCTGAGATGCATTGTATTCAGCATTTCGTCAAAATCTGAACAGATGGAAACAAGGGAAGAGATTCTAACCTGTTGTTTAACTAGACTCACCACCTTGAGCTATAGTTCTACTTCAACAGGTGAAACTACAGCAAAATCGAGGCTTTCACCTGAATTCAACTGGCCAACCTATTACCAGGGAAAAAAACACCTGTTTCTAATCCTTTGTGCAGTGAGCACACATCATTACTGATTCATGCCCCCCCCCCCACCCTCTCTCCCTGATAAGTCATCGCCATCATCTTCCCACCCCTCCTGTCCCTCTGTGACTTCCCCCAGGCTCCACAATCTCTAATCAAGGCCTAATGAGCCTAATTGGTTGTTAAAACATGCCAGAGTATGACACAGCAGTGCTACAGCGTCTGCCATATGGTCGGGGTTGGCCCGAGGCCCCCGAGCTGCCAACTGTTTCCTTGTCACTGCCTGAGCTGTTTTGCACTGACTGACAGTGACTGCAATGGGAGTTTCTCTCCTGCTGATGATTCAGCAAGCACACAGCACTGAAAGGAAGAGAAAACCAGAAAGAGTGTTTGTGTTTAGTGTACATGTTGACTGTGTAGCCCTTTAGCCTAAAGACATGGAACTGGAGGTGATTATAAAATCCTAACTATAATGCAGAGCTTCAGCTAGTAAATACTGTCATTATAAATTTATTTGAGGACTTTGTAATGTTGTAATTTTGTTTATACATTTAAAAAAAATAACAAAACAAAACAAAACAAAAAATGTCCACCCAGCAGGGTGGACTCTTTAAACAGGTTCTTTTGCCCAAATTCTCAAAAGCCAAAAATATTTAGCTTATTAAAAAAAAAAAGGGAAATATTAAATCTTCACATTTTAAAAGGTTGAAATGGTGAGTGATTTGCATTTAGGCTTGATAAATCAAATTTTTACTATACCAATAACCTTTTCTGTAAAATGAATTAAAGTTGTGACTGGTGGACTTCAATCTTCTTTTAAAATGATGCATCTGTCTATTTTTGTGCAACACAAAGAAAGGAAAAACATGTTTGGACATTTTTTATTTTTGAATTTTCACGTTTCTGTTTCCACTACACTCTGCCTCCTACTAGTGACCCCTGCTCCTACATAGAGAAATAAATGAACAGTAATATTATATTTAGTAATATTTAGACATCCTATTATCAACAGTGTAATGTGAGCTGCATCAGTAATGTGTTGACTTCACAGTTGTGCATGGCCCACTAATTAATTTGCTTCTATAAACTTGGAGCTGTGAGGCCTGTTGCCCTCAGCCAATTTACTCATGGCCTTAAAATGACCCAAGCACAACACTACATGGCTAGGTTTAGCGTGTGTGTGTCTGTGTGTGTGTGTGTGTGTGTGTGTGTGTGTGTGTGTGAAGAGGTTAAAAATATTTTACCAAAACAAGGAAGCCCAACATCTAACAAGAACTGATTATGTAAATGAGGTGTTGGCAGCTTGCATACCACTGATTATTTTTTTCGTTTTGTGTGTGTGTGTGTGTCATTTATTCAGGCTTGAATTGATCTCATCTCGCGAACATTCAGAGAAAGCTTCTCCAGTCTTTGGTCACCATCACTGCATTGGTGGACAGTACATTTACTTATTTGATGCAAGATTCAAACATTTCACTTAATTCTCATTGCATCTAGAGAAATATTTTTTTAATGAACATGAAACATATGTAAAAATAAAGTTTTCCGAGCTTCAAAGAAGACTCATGGTTAATTACAATTTGGATTTTATTTTTTCCTTCATGCCATTTTATAAGTTACAATATTCTGGGCTTTATAGAACTGATTATGTAAATGATATTACTAAATATAGTAAGCTTTTAGACCATTTCTGGGCCATCTGGCTTGTCCAAAATAGAGAATGTAGACCTTTTCAAAGATAAAGAAAATAAACTGGGATTTTGACATTATATTTTATTAATATACAAAACATAACATTGAGAAGTAACAACATATATATATTGTCTTCAGTGTTAAAATAATTTTAAAATCACTAAGTTAGGGCAACTGTGGCTCAGCTGGTAGAAATGGTATCAGAAAGAATATCAGGACTATGAAAAAGTATAAAGTTTTATTTCTGTGACTAGTTTTGAATAAATTACTATATTTGAGCATTTGTATTAAAAGTAATTTGAATCTGTCTTTTTGTTGAGTGACTGTACATTTTGCTTAAAACAAAATGCTGAATTATTTGCTGATTCGACGTTTCCTTTACTTAATACACATGTGCAGCGATACTGTCACAAACGTTTAAAGACGGGTGTGGGTGTTTGTGGACCTACTTTTCTGTTCTGTTTTAACCAGAAACAACATTGATCATTGCTAAACGATCAGCAAAATGCTACTCCATGAATACTTTCTACACTTGCCACATTCAAACAGGCTGAAGGCATTGTTTTTACCTTGGAAAAATGTTATTAATGCTTCATGAACTTATGGTGAAGTTAGTCAGCAGGGGTATGACAGGATAAACTGAAAAATAAAATGACCCAGTCTCTGGTTCACATGGAATGAGAGATCCTGGACACTTAAAGATCGAACACCTTGTGCACAGCTCTACAGTGAAATACAATTTTCACAAATGCGTGGTAGGGAAGCACATATAAATCAGTGTTTGGGAAACACTGACCTTCTCACTTGCCCAATCAGGTAACTGTATGATGGATTCCATTTGCCCGATCATAGTTTAACTGCCCCGGGCAAGTGAACAAGCATTTTGTTCGAGTCCTGATATTGCTCAACTAAATTAACTTAGATGTTGAGAAGCTTGTCATATTACGATGCAACAAAGACATGAGCAATAATACAGTCAGAAAGGTTATAAACCAACAAACAGATTATCTAAACAACTTTACATTTTTCAGCAAGAAGAAAAATCAGTGCACCGTAATGTTGCTTAACAGACCTTGTACTGCAGATTCACGATTCAAGATCGCTTTTATTGTTAATTCGCAATGTGTACAGCATATACTGAATAATCGAAATACCGTTTGTCTCTCACTGTAGTCTAAAAATGCCGTGCAACAAATCAAGACAAATGAAAACAAATTTGACATAATTAATAAAAATTCTGAAACCAATAAAAAAAACTGTAAGATCAATATAAATCAAACTATATACAACAGTGGCGGTATTTCAAGTACAGTAGAAATAGTCTACATGGACATGTCTTTGGGCAGGGGGAAGAGGGGGGAGGTAGAGGGCAGAGTTCAGCATCCTGACAGCCTGGTGGATGAAGCTGTTTGACAATCTTGCAGAGCGGGCCTGGAGGCTCCGTTACCTTCTCCTTGAAGGCAGGAGGGTGGACAAAGATTGTTGGGGTTGTGAGGTGTCACAAGCGATGCTGATGGCTCTACGGGTGAGGTGGGTATGAAAAATGTCTGTGAGGGAGGGCAAGGGGGTACCAGTGATGCTGCTGGCTGCATTCATTATGTGATGCCCACTCCTTCACTAGGAGGCAGTGCAGCCTCTGTGCCACACAGTGACACAGCCAGTGAGCCAGTGGGCACATGATGGGTGTGGGACTCGTGCTCTCCTCAGTTTGCTGAGACAGTAGAGGAGTGTTTGGGCCTTCGTGGCCAACGATGGGGTGTTATTGGTCAAGGAGAAGTCCTCTGAGAAGTGTACCTCTTGGTGATCAGTGGAAGATGCTGTGCCTGTCTTCTCCTGAAGTCGACAACAATCTCTTTGGTCTTCCCCACACTGAGGAAGAGATTGTTGACCTTACACCACTGGACCAGTTGGCTCACCTCATTCCTGGATTTTGCGTCATCGTTATCAGTGATGAGTGCCCACCACAGTTGTATCACCTGCAAACTTGAGTGTGTTGAGCCTTGTGGGGCCCCCGTGTTCAGTGTGATGGTCTTGGAGGTGTTGCTGCCAACCGGCACCTTTTGTTGCCTCCCTGTTAGAAAGTGCAGCACCTAGTTACAGAGAGAGATTTTGAGTCCCAAGAGATCCAGTTTTTGTATGAGCTCCCTTGGAATGATTGTATTGAATGCTGAATTAAAATCTAAGAACAGCATTCCCATATACGAGTTGTTTGAGCAAGTGGATTAGGTCAAAGGTAGTCCATGAGTTTGCTCTGTAAGCTGTTCTATATGTTTACAGTAGGAAATGTACTTTATTTTCTTTCAAATTACTTTACCAGGGAATGTGTTTAAACCCAGGCCTCAACTGATGCGTTTTAAAAATGTTTATGCTGCAACATCCCAGATACTAACTTGGTGAGTATGTTGTTACAAAACCAAGTTTCTTAAAAGAAAAAGAAAAGAAAAATAACCTCATAAAGCCTGTCGCTCACCCTCTTCCCATCCTTCATGTTTCCTTTTTTTTCCCCTACTGATGTCTTCATCAGTGATAATTCAGGATCCATGCAGTATGCGGCCGATTTTACCTGCCAGTAGATATAAGCTGATTGAAGGCAACCAGTGCCTGTCAATACAACCTGCTTGTATTTGCCTGTGTCCCGCCTGCCTCCAACACAGCTGATTATTGGAGACCTCTCATAGAAGTATTGAGCTGCTGTCCCCACTCTTGTTACCTAGCTGATAGTTTCATTGTTTAAATGCAGATGGAGGTGGGCTATTGAACAGCCAAGAGACTCACCCCTAATGGTAAACAAACAATCCGAGTGGCGTGCGGCAAGAAAGTGAGGTCAATAGAGTTGATTAATACACGTAAGGGGACACATTATAGACATTGCGATCTATATTTTCTGCTGGTCACATCCTCCGTAATATTGAGATGGAAGCTTTGCGAAGGATGGATGTCTTGTCAGAAGTAGTAGAAATGAGAATGAATACACATGAAAAACGTGAACAAATTTTGCTTGAGTTCAGAGTTGAAATCAGCACCATCTGCTGTATATTGTATTTGTCATTCGACTGCGGGTGTATGCACTGTTATTAGACTGCAAAACTGTAAAGTAATAACTTTGTAAGGGAAATGGGTTGTGTTTTTCAGTTAGCAGTGGCTCAGAATAGCCAATTGGTCCTTGTGAACTAAGCTACATGTGATATGTTGGTGCAGATTTATTGTACTGCTGTTACTGCTGTTCTTTGTTCATGTTATAAAGTTGGGCTTGTCCATACTCTACAATGCACTTCGGTGATATTGATGATTGATGACTGATGACTGATATTAGATGTGGCTCTGTTCACTCCCCACTTTATTTAGGAGCCTTTAATATTTCCATTGTCCTCCCTGGTTATTTTTTGTCATCATTTTCTTCCTTTTCTTTGTCCTGTTTTTCACCTCAGGCCCTGTTCTCAAACTCTGTTAATTTGATTCATCTGTTTCTATTCTGATGATGTGACAACTTGAGTGAAGTTTCCCAGAAAAGCACAGAGACATTACAGTGTCAGAATATATGAAGGCTACCCACCATTATTGGCTTACTCACAAACATATGTCTGGTTGCAAACTCAGAGCCAAATAGAGGAAAATCTGAAATAATTCATTTTTTCTTGGATATCTGGTCCTGTTTTACAGAACTCCAAGCAAATGTGAATGAACGAAGCAGCAGTCTCATCTGTGATGTTTGAAGTTTGAAAAACATATACTTCTCTTTTCCACCTTGAAAGGCCTGGGTGCAGGCTGACCCATACATCAAAATATATCAAAGAAAGTCTTTTGATGGAACTTTAAAGTGAAAGGAGCCGTGTGATTGGGCAAGTGTTGTACTGAAACTAAAAAACATAGTTCAGCTGGTGTTTCAAGACCTTCGAGTTTAGTTGTCAAAAGCCAGAAGAAAGCATGAAACCATGCAATCGGTCTGTAAGATTATGGCTTACATAAACCCAATTACCTATGAGTTCTGAATTTTGTGGGTTTCGTTTAGCTTTTGGGAATGACATTTGAATCACTAAGGTCAAAGGATTAATTTAAGGCACAATGGACATAGATATGCTAAGACAGAAAAGTGGATTTTACTTTAGCGTCAGTGGAAACTCTGGCCTTTGTTCTACTTAATTCTGAAATAAACTCTTGTTTGTTGTTATTTCATGTGGTTTCAAATGTATGCCATCGTTTGAAAGAAAAAACAGTCCATATTATTGTAAATGTGGCCTATGAATGCCGAATGTATTAAAAAGACAGACAAGATAGTTCAAGACTATTCACGGCCTCTAAATAAAAGATACAGTTGCTCTCTTGGCAATATAGCTCATGTCTAGTCACCTCTGAAAGGTTAAACACTGTAAAAAAGGTTAATTTTTGGACGAAATATTATTGTTTCTTTTCACCCACTCCAATCATCCTCTTATGGGAAGCAATGGATTAATTTAGGTAGATCGGGTGCTTTGTTTTTCTTATTGCTCCAGTATCACCTCATGCAGTGTTTGAAGCTTTTCACACAGGTGGCTGACAACAAAATAGTGTATAGCCACAGGGTGTAGACCCAGGGTGCAAGCACTGTACAATTAACTTTCACTCAACTGATGGAAGCACTTACTGTACAGCAACCCTGCATACTGCGATGCCTTTTAACATTTCAAAGTTAATAACTGTTGCCATTTTAAAGTCTGCTGTCAGCGGAGATACATTTTTCTATGGTTTGCGCCGCCTTTCTGTGTATTTCAATGCTAAATAAGGTCAAGACATCAACCACAAAACAATAAATTTTCCCGACAACATTGAGACAGTTCAGAGACCAGTGCTGTGGCCAGAATTCAAATTGTATTTAAATCAAAGTGTAATAAAAGAAAGGGATTGCACTAAAGCTTTTGTCCGCTGACCTTGTTGCAGGCCATCTACTGCATCTTGTCCTTTTTATATCTTTAACCTCTGGCTCCCATCGTGTATGGAACCAAATGGCTCTTGATCATCTCCCAGTAATTAGTCCTGTTCTGAGCAGCTTATTACTTCAACATCACAAGCTGTTTTTTTCCATCATTACTGCTTTTAAGTTACGAAAGTGCTCAAGAACATCTCTAATGCAGCCATAATCTGTTTGTTTGTTTGCCTGCGATGAGCAAGTCAATTAATCGGAACAATAAAAACACAACCCCCATTTAACTCATAGTCTTTTCTGATGTGCTCAGTGCTGCATTTCCGTTTTCATTTGGCTCATTACTGCTTAAGTGGTGCCACAAATGGTCAGAATGATGTCACTGATATGAATGAAGACCGTGGGGGTGATTGGTTTAAATGCCTCGGTGTAATTGAATTGTGTTAGCCAGATATGCAATTGAATTATGTTTACTTCACTTGATGCACTTGTGTACACAGTATACTGTATGTGAGGTGTGTGCGTGTGTTTGTGTGTGTGTGTGTGTGTGTGTACTACGAGAGAGAGAGAGAGAGAGACAGAGAGAGAGAGAGAGAGAGTGAGAGTTCAGCATTTGCCTGATAACAGCACCAAGCAATTAAATCCAAAATGAAGGAAATCAAATGTCAGATCACCACAAAAACTCAACTCAACTTTATTTATAGAGCATGTTAACACACCCGGAGCTGTGCTGTACATAGTTAGAGAAATAATAACACTGCTACAATACTTAAAAACAATAAAATCAAAACTGTAAAACAAGAGAACATTAACGTAGTCTCATGCTGAGTCAAACGCCGGGGAATAAAAATTGGTGAGTCAAAGAAGACATAAACAAGGACAGACAGACAAGCATTCTATAGTTTAGGAGCGGCAAACAAACAAACGGAATTTCTCACTTAGGTTTAATTTGGCCGGCATATGATATTACCTGCCTCAAAACAAACAACAAGTTTTTTGACAGTATTGAAAAAAGCATTTAACATTTAAAAAGTACGAAAGCAAAGTGGTGGTATAAAGCATGATTTATGTGACTTATCCAGAACAACCATTTTATTTTTCCCTGCTTAGACTCAAAAGTCATTCGCAGGGGCACATTAATTACGGGGAATACAACCCTTTACAGTGGGTAGACAGTATTCAGGCACCTGCCATCTGCTTTGCTTCGGTATCCTTACTGGCTACTGTTTTTGAACCTCAGTGTGGACCTGTATGCAGGACATACATCCTGTGCATGCTCATTTCCCAAGTATTGTATAGAAACATTTGCCTGATTGTTTTTTTTCTTTTCAAACTGGTCAAAATCTGGACAGCAGTCCTGTGAAATATGCATATCCAAAGAGTATTTGCAAATTTATACATGTCTGGCCACAAAGCCCACCCGCCCCCTCCCCTGCACTCTCTCTTTCTATCTGACTTGGCAGACCCCTAACTGTGACCAATTGGTGTGTGTGGGGAGCACTGACAGTCGGATTATCTGAAGACACAATCTCCATCTCTCCTGGTTTCCACACTGTTGTTTCAGTCAGTCATTAGAATAACAATGACTACAATGTATACACCGCCATAAGCTGACATCCATGCAATATGCTGTAGCTGCAGGGGTGAGGGTCAGGGGATTCAAGTGTGTGCATGTGTTTATGTGTATGTATATGAATGTGTGTGTTTCTCTGGCAAACAATAGACACGATTTTAATCACAGCCATCTTTGTCTTTGTTGACTAAAATCTTTTATAACACCCACCATAATGTGAGTTTATCTATGTGTGTCACAGTCTAATGATGCAGCAGTGATGATGGTGGCGCGTGGCGTCCCTGTCATGTGGTGAAAAATTGATTAGCTAAGGGTCACACACACAACAAAGCTTGAAGTGCATGCGTTTGTGTGTTCTTTTGGGTCTAAATGTGTACGTGGTTTTGTGTTTGAATGTTTGTGAGCGTGTGTATAAGTGTGTGTCTTCGGACCTCCTAAGCTGAATATTGATGTATTGATCAGGTGCTTGTGTTACTTAAAGCCATTTGCTCCTAGGGGAGTCCTTCTAACACACACGCGCATACAGGCACGCACACACAGACACACAGACACACACACACACACACACACACACACACACAGCATGTCTATTGACAGCTGTGTCATCTTTTCTGTGAGGACAATTGCTGACAACTGCCGTTGTTTCTCATCATATTGTGTCATTGTCTTATTGGACAGAGACAGTGTGATGCTACAAAGCACACCTGCCACACGTCCATTCACTGGGATGCTAATGCAAGCTCAAGAACATAATACCATTATGCAACATAATAGCCTCATGGGCCACCTATTGGCCTTCTACATGTGCAACTGTATGGCAACTGAAATGATGGCATATCCCAGATGTTCTTTTTTCAGGTAGTTTAAAACAAACTGGCAGCAGGACAAGAAGACATGTCAGCAAAAGTATAGAGGACAAAATGAACCTGGTCACAGCACCTGGTATAGGCTTTGTGTATAAAGACAGTACAGAGTTTCAGAAATGATTAGGTATCACGAAGGCATCAAACGTAGTGGTGAATATTGTTTTTACATTCTTCACACACACAATCCTAACTTTTAAAAGAAAACCTTACTAAAATCTACGCATTATTATGATCAGGTATAGAGGTTTCTTAAGTAACTTCGAGTTTTCTCTGAATTTTAATGCCTTGCTGTAACACGCAGTAACAGGTGGCTAACAACACACCTTCTATGAAGAAGAGGTGACTTTCTTTTAATGTGCATCGTGTATTCAAAGGGAAGCAACAGAGAGAGGACCGACATTTCTAAACCACTGAGGTAACATGAATAGCTTTCTTTGTTTTTACTATCACCTGCTGCAGCTGCCAGTGCTCCAGCTTGTTCACTAGCCAAGCCAACTCACATGCAGGTGTCTCCAAGGAAACAGCTGACATTACTGTCGTAACTTTAGTGGACTGCTTGTGCTGCCGTTGAATGACAAGAAAGTAGTTTTTCTCATAAGTAAAGTACAAAAAGTTTGAATTTATATAATTAGTTTGATTTATTGCCAAGCCCTTGTCCAGCCTGTTCTGTTTTTGTTGCCATGAGAAACTTTTTGTCAAACCCCACCGTTTAGCACAAGTCACATTCCTTAGAAAAGTTGAAGCACACCACAGGCCAATACAAACATGGGTTTACAATATGTAAAAAGAGAAAGCAGCCGTGTGCTGCAGTGGAGTCAGTGGCATGTCCAACACGAAGGCCAAAACAAACTATTATGTGAGTTGGTGGCGTAGGTAGAAAAAACCTCTATGTAAGGCCATCCAAATGGCATAAACTGCAAAGAAATCTCAATTTACAGTTTTCTGTTGCCACTATATTGTGATAAATTATGATAATAAACTCAATACTGTTATTTTCAAACCAGATGGTTGACAAATTAAAGTAAATTCGCAACTCATACGAATGTTTAATGGCACAGGGGTTTGCTGAATTTCTTTGATGCATAAGAACATGATATCAGTACTACGCAAAATCTTAACACCCAGCTAAGACTTTTGCATAGTGTGGTGAACCCAGAGTTCTCCTCGTTATCCTCGCAAAGGCCACCTAGTAACAATTTTCTTAGCTGTCGGAATGGAACTAATTTACAGCTATACTAGTGTGAGCCGTAGAAACACTATTCAGCGCAGATTGGGAAGCTAAGGTGCATTTTTTGCCAGAAAAAAAGAACTTATGTGAGGCAAACTTAAACCTTTGTCTGGGCACAGCGGCGCAACTCTAGAAGCATCAACACTAATTGAACATCCCAGAATAAAGTTAAAAGAAATCAATGATGAAACAATTCCGTAAAACACAACATCAGTCACATCCTGTCATTTCTTCGTCCCCCTCGGTGTGTGTGTGTGTGTACACATATGTTTATATGGGCTAGCATTTAGATGGATAACCACCAAACACTCCAGTGATTCAGCATCATATGCACTTTATCATTCAAGCGGCATCAGAGAAGCAGTAATGCAATTAGCTAATGTGTTTGCCTAAGTTCATAAGAGGATGCAATTAGCAACGGGAAACAGCCTTGCGTTACCTATTGGAGAAGTGGAAGCAAAGGCAATGGGAGGAGAGGTGAGGATGAGGAGGCAACGATTTGTATTGCAAAAAACCTAATCTGTTAAGAGGACAAAGGAATAAACATTGCTGACTGAATAAGGTCTTATCTGTTGCACCTAACAATCTCCAACCCCCAACCTCCTCTCCCTCTCCTCCCGGCGTCTCTTTTTTTCTAATTACAACAGATGGCATTGAAGTGGCAACCGGAGCATATTTCATCGGGAGGGAATAAAAGCAATTAGACATTCAATTTAGAGTGTAATTAATCCTACATCAAAGCCTTCATTAGTGATCGCTCGTTAGTGAAACATGCCTCTCTGAGAGGCCCAATAATAGCCCTCTTCGTCAGGGGATCAGCGCTAAAAGGGAAATCAAACAAGGTTAAACAAAAGCCATTGTTCCATTGGCGGTGAGACGAAGACAAATGAGCTGGTGAAGCTGGGGTTCGACTCAGTGTTTTACACATTTCCAACTCAAAGCTGTTTTTCCGGCTTAATGTAATTGCCTCCTAAGTCAGTACTTCAGCACTTCAGTTCTCTTTTTATAGCCTGGATCAACCTGATGAAAGTTCATTCATTTCCGATGATGGAATCTGTTGCTGCTGTGCAATTCTCTTGCTGAAGCATGGCTTAAAAGTTAACATTTTTCATGCAAATAATTCATATGTCGATGCATGCTTTCAAAACTTTAATCAACAAATTCCTTTTTACTTTTTTACTTTATTTGGCGAAAAGTAGTAATTGGTGTTTTAACATATATCCATTAAAAGTCTATAGCAGCTTTGCATTGGGATTTCAGCAGATTGTAGGATGTGTTCTTTTTGTCTTTTCAGGTAAGGTCACTATCACTGTGGAGTAATCCACTAGTTATTCCAAATAGTATTTTTATCTGTACATATCTGTTTAGATATAACAACACTATCCTGAGCTATTAATTTTCTTAAAATTTCTGTTTTGTGGTTCTGTTTTTTTATCAAAAAATAAAATGCATGTTTGACACAAGACTGACTGTGTTGCAATGATGCCAAAACCTATATGAAAAGTATCTGGTTTACAAATTAAGCAAATATTTTATATGGGGTATATATCATATTAATCCTATATACGAACTGTTGCTGCATTGGATTGTAGTTACGGTAGAAGTCCTTTCCATACAGTACGTGACATACAGGAAACATTATGTCATTCTTTGTGGACCACAGTGCAATGCAGAAAATATTTCCCTTCAAAGCCAGTATGCTCAGCCCTTCATGAGTGTAAACATTTTTTAGAAATTCCCCAAGTTTTACTGGAAAGTGATTATTCCTTGTAAGCTCAGTAGCAAGCCTATCCATCCTGTTCATTTCGTCCATGAGACGCTGCGGCATGTGCACATTCTGCCATAGCAACCACCTTTTTATGCAGTCCACTGATACCTCTAAATTTGCCTGATAATAGTACTGGTCTTGAGTCTTGAAAACTGAATTTTACAAACCGATTAGGCCTAAACATCACAATACGCCTATAGCTGTATAGGTAAATAATTTCACCACATCATGTGAAGGTAGTTCAAGTGTAGACTGCTTTTGTACTGCGAGAACAAAGCTATTGCAACCTGAGAAACACACAGTTAACCTTACATCCTCCTCAGTTCATTAGCTATCAATTTGTTTATTTTGTTGTTGTTGTTGTGTTTGTTTTATTTTTTATTTTTTTCATTAGCTTCAGGCAAGGCTATAGTCATTTATACCCTTGCACGGGTAGGAAGAGGAGATGGTTACAGCCTGTATCTCTCTCACACAGATACCTCTGTCAGAGCGTGAAGCATCTTAAACACAAGGTCTTTTATGTTCCCTCTGAGGTGGTTTATTTGGGGTCATACCTGTAAACAGCACTGTAGTCCTATAACGGCATATCTCTGTCTTTCCAACCTTAGTGATTATTTCCAGGACTGTTTTTGGGCACAGGTGAGTTGGGCTTTGTCGATTGCACCACCAGTTGCAGGGGCACCTAAGAGAAAGAAGAACTATTTAGCAGTAAATGTTAGAGCTCACGTCTACTTCTGGTTGTCTGTCACTGTCGTTCAGTGCAACCTGTACATTATTAAAAAGAATAAGAAAACACCAGCTCACACTAGTCACTGCGCTGTGAGTGAGTGACCTGCTGAGCCACAAATTATATAATAATAATATAACATATATAAGTCAGTTTCAGGTCAACTCAGTGCATTCATTATTTTACTTTTCTGAGGGATTAAGGTCTTAAAGACGGACATAGACAGAGTTAATAGTGTAAATGGTCAACATATCATCTGTCACATATGCAGCCGCAAGCTTCGTTAGTTCTTTGTTGTGTGTTGTAGCCTGCTGTTCAACAAATAAAGTTTTAGTTGTTTAGTCATTAAAGGAGTATTGAGGCTGCAGCTCAATAGGTTTTTGTTTGGAAAGACCAGATATCCTGTTATAATGAACAGAATCTGCAGTCAGCACATATAGCTCAGCACATACGAGAAGGAGAAGGAGATAGTATGAAAGCTAGCACAAGCATCATTTCCATCAAGTGATGTCTTTGTACTAGATGTACAGTGCGGACATACTGATGTACTAATTAGGAGTAAGCAGCCAGCAGAAACAGCTATGTTAAGCGTGCAGGGGAAAACTTTAGTCTCCTACAGCTGTGTTTAAAGCTAAACTTTGACATACAGCACTCAAACATTTTAAACTGAGTTTTGGCAGTTTAACATTGAAATGCTTTATTTTAAAGGGGTGACAGTAACGCAAGGGGTTTTAGTAACCTAAAAAAAAAAACAATACAGGAGAAGGTGGCACAGGTTTTGTTGCAACATACAACTATTTCCTCATACATTTTTGACAGTACAACAAAATACTTAGTCAGCTGTTTGATTAGTGTGGTGAGGAGCATCTGTCATGGCATTCATACCTTACCGTTTAAGGTCAAGACAATAGAAGTTTGGGGGGTTCTCTTTTTGGTGTGTGTGTGTGTGTGTTTGCATTTGTATGTCAGCACATATAAGTCAGAGTAATTTTTGAATTTTGCAAGAATAGAAATAAACAGGTGTGTTCTGTTGTATCCATTGTACTGTAATAAAGATACAGAAGTTGAGTTAAGTGAAATATTACAAAATAATTACAGTTGTAATGGAAATTTACTGAAATTGAGCAAAATGCCCAGAACTATCATTTTTATATCTATAAAATGTGTTGGAGTCCCTCTTTAGGGTTCACCATTTAAATAAGTATGTAAACACAAACATCTACCTGGCACAAAGGTACATTTAAGCACAGTAGTTTCATCAGGGTGTCAAGTCGACGGAGACAAAAATATGCAAATCCTTTTTAATCTTTCAAGCTAAAGAAGAAAATGTTATTCTGAAGTATACACAATTTGATAATGATTCATTCTGTGAGTAAGAGGGACAGTATACATCAAAACATAAGACCTCCAGAAGCAACCTTAGCCAAATATCCTGGACCCACACATATCAAGCAATCTGAAGATCTGATATGATGAAACTAGTTGAAACATGCTTCAGGTGTACTGTATCCACTTGCATGCATGCATGTGTTGTATTTGTGTTCTTCTGTATGTCCCCAAGAGTGGTTTCAAACCAACTCTGATCTCAGCAAGAAGAGTCAGGTGAAGGGTGGCAACGAGGAACAGTACCCACTTGCAAAATTGACAGGAGGAGGTGAAGAACGAGGGAAGAATGGGGGGAGGGGGGGATGAGAGGATGAATAAAACAAAGTCTGTCTCTGACTCTGGGTGCCTTCAAGAATTCTAAGGCTTCATTTACTCTAGAGGACTGTTTGTGTGTGTCTGTGTCTGTGCGCACTAGTCGTTCACGAAGGTAATACAATATCCTTACTGAGGGCAGTGCTTGCTGTGCCTGCTGCCCCAGACACACAGCCATGATGAGCAGATGAAAAATGAATTAAAGAACAACAGAAGAAAGGGAGAAAGGCAGAATAAACAATGAGCTTTGGCTCCAAATCGTCATCTGGCTAGTGCATATCTGTGGGTCTATATGAGTGTGTGTATGCACATGAAGGATGCCTTTATTTCATGATTTACACTATGCTCTAGTTTTAAACATAACTTCATCCTTAATGTGTGTTACGGTGTGTGTCCACCGAATAGTTGGAGCTTTTTGTCCTGATAGTGGGTGCGTGGAGCTCTGGAGGATCTGTGCAATGTATGTTTGTGATGCATCACTGCTACATAAAATTATTTTAAACTCATAATTTGAAGAAGAATATAATAACATCTAATCAGCAGTTAACAAAATACTTTCTTATAGCTAAATGATTTTTTTTTTCATATAGGCTAAAATGAGGAAGCTGATTTTTTTTTGTAGCTTGTTAAAAAGGAGCTTTAACACAACACCACAACAGAATGCAGTTTAAAAGTTTTAACAGTCTTTGTGTGCAAACATATTTTGTGTGCTTTGTATTTGTAAAAAAAATTTCAGAGGGTTTGATGACGGATGGACAAACTGATGTGAAAAAATGAACATAAATTATGTATGTGTCGGTGTTTGTGTCATTTTTGGCCCTTAAAGCTCCGACTCCACAGCAGCATAATTAGATCATTACTTTCAGGAGGGAAAAATCCGCCTTAGGAATCTTTCTCTTTGGCTTTCTGTCTCTTCCTTTACCTTCTTAGTGTTTTGGTAGCAGTGGGGATTTAGCAGGATGCATAGTTTGTCATTTGGCCAGTGAGACAGATACTAAGAGTTTTGGCTGTGACTTATTTGACCTAATGGTCCAGAACATTGTGAGCACCCCCACGCCCAGAGGCAATTTCGTAAGCGCACTGGGCCGGTACAAATGGCCCGTGGTACACCTCTGTGGTCAACACACACATGCCAGGCCCACACACATGCACACTTCAGCGTGCACATACTCACATAAGTACGCACACGCAAAGGACCCCATACCCTCCATCCATATGTCCCAAAGAGTCCATGTTGGACACATACAGCTATGCTACATATAAACAAAACAGAGGATCTAAAGGAGGGGGGGGGGATAATCAGACTGTCAGACACAGATAGTGTCCGTGTGAGTTACCTAATGAAAATTTGCAGAGAAAGAGAGACATACAAGCCTACCAAGGGAGGAAATTAATACGAAAGGAAAGGTAAGATGATGGCTGCTGCAAGGCAAGCTGCTGAAGTGGAAGAAACTTCTAGAAGAGAAAAGTGGTGAGTGTCTGTGATTACACTGTTTGGCTACATTTCGGCAGTGATTTGGTGGCTGAGAAGCTTCTAACTCCCTTTTTAAAAATCTACGTCAGACGAGACACCTTAGTGCAACATTTAGACCAGGGGTAGTTAATTATAATTCAAGGAGGTCTGGATAGAGAACATTTCCTAATGTACAGGTCTGCAGCATCATCATGTTTAAGTTGCATTATAATTTAGTTATACGTTACAAATCATTTATATATATTGAAGTAGCATTGTCATTTTATCAACATCTGCACTGTGCTGAATTTAGTGGGTCCTTTTTTAGTGCTTTGTTTAATAGTGGTGGTTCACATTCCCACTAACCACTGCTACCTTCTCAGAGCAGATGACACGCAGTGGTTTCGAGCTTCCTTCGAGAACGATGGACATGTATGCATCAGTTCATTCTGAATTGTCAACATTCTGCAGCTTAGCACGAACCATGACACACGGACTTACAATTTTGCAACTTTTCTTTCACTTGTCTGCTCATTTGTCACTTTAGATTTTTCTCTCCCTGTCACTGCCGTTTTTTGTTTTTTTTTTTCACTCAGAATGCGGGATTTCCACGCCTCTGTTCAGTGAAGATACGCCCTACTCTTGGCTGAAATTCTCACCTTGACCAATCTCAGTCCGCATGCCAAAACTGATGGCAACAAGTACCGGTCAATCAGAGACAGGTAGGATGTCCCTGTTGCTTAGTAGCAGTGTAGAAACTATCATAGGAAAGAGTCGTCGTTCAAAATGTCATCTCTGCCAAAACTGAAGAAAAACTCAATGATCTGTAGGTTTCGGGGTCCAGATCCAGACTGCAGTCCACATACAAAAACACATGAACAGGAGAACTGACATAAGCAGTGATGTGAACCTAGCAATACACTGTTATGCACACATTGAGTTTGCACAGAAAATGAACAATAGCCAATGACCAAGTTACAGAAAACAAGACACAACTTTAGGTATTTTCCCTGGCTGTAACATGAGTAGCCATATCAATAGAACCAACTCGTCATTGGAGCTCTAGTTTATCAGATGCTAAAAACTGAATCGCTGATTACCTTTATTAGATTATAAAAGCTTGTGGTGTTTGGTCATTTTTCTTGGAATATGAGATGAATCTTGGGGAACATGCTTTCACAAAAAACAAAATGAAATTAATTCTTAATAGTGGATTAATTGAGTTAGTAATGCTATATAATGAAGGCGAGCCTGGATGTGGTGTTACGACTTGGGTGCTCTATTTGAAACTTAAGACAGTGACAGCCTCTCTTCTCTTGATTTCACCAGATTGGTTTATTCATTAAAAATGTGTTTTTATTCACTGAGAATAACAGAGTACTTTGGCCCATATATTTCAATTTTCACTTTTGAAAAAAAAAATGCAAAAGCTAACAAACAAAAGCTAAATATTCAGTTTTTCCATGTTAGTTGACATTTCATCTCTTTGTCTCTTGTATAAAAGTGGCTTCCTCTGACACACACACACACACACACACACACACACACACACACAGCTTGCATGCAAAGTCTAAGTGCTCTCACAGTGATGAACTGTCTGGCTGTGTCACGACTCAGACACGGCCTACCACCACGGCATGATGATGCCAAGGTGTCCCAAGATCTTTGTGTGTATTTGTGTATGTGCACTTTTCTGTCTTTTTCAGTGTGTTTCCTCAGAAGGCAAACCCAAAAAGACACATGTAGTTTACATTGTTTGTTTTCTTCATAATCTTCATGTTTCTTTTACAATGTTCAGAAAGATAAACAGGACATACTTGTGACAGAAGCCTAATCCTCTGACTCAATAACAGTGCTTGCTTTAAAAGGACTATAAACATTCACTACTAGCTTCAATAGTATAAATTAAACCCATACAGAGTTTAAAGTTTTCACTTCTTTTATCACCTACTGATACAGATCTAAAAATGCCTGCTTCCATATTATCTTACAGTCTAATGCAATAAATATCTACTGCAGATAAAAATGCACTCATTTTGTGTGCACAGCTCCCAACAACCCTTAACGCACACTCATCCCCCTCATCACTAGCCTCCAGGAACTCATGGGGTAGTTCAAAGGTTGTATGATTTATTATTTTGAAAAATGAAGTGCAAGGCAGAGAAGACAACAACATAAAGTCAAGTTTGGCTCTTTGAGTTCAGCATGCTTCTAATTTTGTTCTGGCCTGTCTGTTAGAAAATATAATTAACCAGGATAGTTTAAAATACTGCAGGGTACGTCCTTGCGATGGTCAGATCAAGAGTCCAATGGAGCCAGAGTGAGTGCTGTTAATTTTATTTTCATTTATTAGCACGTATCTCCTGGAGGTATTTAGACTAACGAGGTTTCAGAGGGCCTTGGCTGAGCTTTATGTGCCCTGTCATTATTGATTTTACTGAGCACTGGCTATGATGAGGACAATACACACCGCTCTGTTTTGTTGCTTATGAGAAATTAGTACACTGTGGCCTTGCTCAGTGTGGGGAGACAATCATGTAATGACAGAAATAATGATATTGACTCATTGCGAGGGGTTGTGGAGGTTGATGTTTGTCCAGGCAAGTGAATGACACAAAAGTAAATGTTCTGCCCGATATTGTTCTATGAAAGAAGCCAGTGTAAGTGAGTAGGACTTTAGTGAATCTTTTCATTTATTTAAAACCAAGAGCTTGCCACAATTGTATCTTCTGCAACCAACATAGAAAAGTAAAGCTTTTAGTAAAGTAAAAAAGAATAAGCCATAGATGCTGAATGTTACTAGTAGAAAAGCTTTGAATACTGGCCACAAAAACACTCTTATCCTGCTGATAGCTTTTCATTACTTAAAAAAAAACTTTTGTATGTTACATTTAAAATGGCAAGTAAAAATTTCCAAGTTACACATTATCAGCATTGGAAGTGGAAACATTTTTACTCTGTATTTACAGACAATAAAAAACATTTTTTGAAACAGGTATTTGAGCTGAAGATCACAAGTGATCTACTCCATGAATGATTTTAAAGGAGCTTTGCTAGTAGTAAGTATCAACAGCTTTAGAACTCAGGAATTTTGTGAAATTTGAAGGAAAATGATGTATCCATATACTCAAATACATTTTTATAGTGGTTCTAATCCTCTTGCATAAAATTTAGAGTTTGTGAATGTGACAAGTTGTTTTGCTGCATTACAAGTAAAACGAGTGATTCTTGAATTCTGACACTGCTGTTAGGAAAGCCCAGTGTTGAAAACATTCATAGTGCAGCTTCCTGGTTTTAGCTGGTGCCAGTTACCACCGTTAAAATGTCAGACATTAGGTCAGATCTCCTGTCGCTGACTAAAGTTGATTTAATGACTTAAATCGATGGTGGGCCGAAATGAAACTGTTGTCAGGTTTGCCTGCTCTCTGCAAATCCGAGGGGAAACGGGCTTCAGCATGCACCGATGTGTGTAGCCAAAGATTGATTGTTAACATTTTCTTTTTGTAAAAACATCAGCTGATGTCAAATCAGTTTGAGAATGGACAAGGGCGGAACTTTTTTACCCCACTGGCTATTTCTAGTCTGGCTGTTATCTACAGTACATTTCAATATTGAGAAGCAAAATCGTGACCTAGATTGTGGATCATGATTCTTGTTAAAAAAAAAAAGATCTTTTTTGGGATTGGGCATTCATTTTATTTCACGTTTTTAAAAAAACACATAAATATCAATATTTTGTTATCATTCTTTGTGTTGAATGCATTACAGCATGTAGAATTTGTTAGGTAACAATTCCCAATCTTTCATTCATCCAATACAAGAACAGAAATTATTTCTGTCAAGGCTCATAGATTTGCAACCAGATTCACCGTTCATATGTGAAGACATCCCGTGTACTATAGCAGAGGCACATACTATTGGCGGGTGTAATAGTAGCATCAGTAGACCACAATCCAAATGTAAAAGGTAAAAGTATAGCTGAAACATGTTACTATGTCATCTCTACATGCATAGCTTACATTAAGTGCAACAAGGTTATATTCTTTTGTTGAAAACCATTCTGGGAAATATATTACATCACAAAAATTTGGAAATGTATGCAGCAATGCTGGTACAGCTAGAGGATAAATGAAAACACCTTGAATATAAGCAACTATACAATTCGATTATATAAACAGTTTGACGCTAGATACTCTATTTTCATTAACACATATAATACCTACAGAGGATTTGAAAACCAAAGTCACCTTTGCTTAGATTAGATGGTTTCTCGATGTTTATATTAAAATCACATTGATGGTCTTCGCATTGTACACCTATAATAATGCAGAGATGATTTATAATATTTGCAAGGTAAAGAACATAGAGTATAGGAAAACTGTGTTACTCTACCTTTTAAATGGTTGTTTAGCCCTTCTACAGTATTTATATACGTTACCACTAGCTGTATATAGTATTGGTTGTAAGGTGGAAAATGACTAAGATATAGATGCACTTTTATGATGTGAAGAATGTCACTGGACTAGCTTCCCTCTTCTGAGAGTATTGTCGCTGTGCCTTCCATCTATTGTGTGTGGTGTCATGTGCGGCATATTACCACTCAAGGCTACAGAAAACTATACTGTGGTCTGGATCAAGTGGAGAATAAAATCATTGAGCTCTATCATCGTCAAGATGTGATTGGTTCAATGTAGGTGCGGGTAGCGAGAAAGAAAATATATATTTTTTAAAATATAACAGGCAACTGTGTCACATATGTCCTCTTTTCACACACTGAAGGTGTGAATGCTCTGTGGGAAGTGTTATGTTAGCATATGGAAGTTAGGAAATTTAAATGTTGCAGTGGAAGAAAATGAGATGAATGTAAATAAAAGGCATCAGCAACAGGTATAAAACTTAACTCCCAGGTTGTTGTCAAGGGCATCAGTTTTTTTTTAACCATGCTGCACCTGTCATGCACAGAACCACCTGTGCACTGATAGTTTATGGTGCAACACAGCACCAATACTATCAGGCCTGTAAGTATTAATGGTTCAGATAAACCAGACAGGATCAAGTTCAGCAGAGGAGGAAAAATCTCAGTTACACCACTATTGTTCTTTGATAGCAATTATGGTTTATAGTCATCCATTGCTACGAAATAATAATCCCAAACAGGCTTCACATTTGTTGCATTAGAATGATTGTTTGTCTGCATTTTGGGGTTTATCTGCGTGTTTTTTTTCACCCTCTGCCCTGAAAGGTCGTAGTCCCTCATCCTGCTGACATTTAGAGCATTGATAATATTCTCTCACATATCAATTTCACCTATTTTCTCATCATTCTCGTTTCCCCCTAGCAGAAAATGGAATCATTTGTGCTTTCAGCAATTTGTTATTGATTGGGAGAGCTCTGGAAATAGAAGGTAGCCATTATGGCAATGCTGCAGCTACAGTTAAATTGAGTTTTAAGCAGGACTGCAAATGTATCATTTCACAGCCATAACACAAAAGCTTTTAAATCCATGAACCTCAGGATGGATCAAATGCCTAAAAATACCAGTATTCTCATCATATCGAGAGCTATTACAATTTCTGTCGTTGAGAGGTTTTCCGTAATTCTGTAGAATGTGACAGTATGTGGCTGCATTTAAGAGAAACCACAGTTAAGATTGATTCTCCGACTAGAATCAGGCCTATTCAGTGTCCCATTGTGGGCTAAAAAAACAGTGATTCAATGACTATTGATGCATACCAGATATCTTATTTTTATGTACGCTGAATTCTTGGTCTGTTTGAAGTGGCTTTGAAAGAAAATAATAAATGATGTTTGTTATATACAGTATGAGTGTATGCATGTAGGGTTTTATGGGGACACACACATGCACACACAGATAGGCCAGGATCTGCAGTGTACCATCCGTATACAGATGTGGACTTGTGAAGATGCTGATCACAAAGAAGCAATAGACTGCTTTCTCTAGTATTCGACGTCCCCCCCAGCCCTTATTCACCCTGACCACTCAGGACAGTGCATCAGGCCTGGGCAGGAGAGGTAGTAGGAGTGCCTAAGGCTGGGTCTTCCCCACATTGTCCTAGGTCTGGTCTGGTTGGGATGCCGAAGAAACCGTGGGCCTGTAGCACCTCTTCTTGACACTCATAAATAATGCTGCCTGTTGAATTAGTAATTACCCCAGCTGTTTTATTTTGTTGACCAAGGAGCAGAATGACTTGTAAATTACTCGTACCCCTTCCCTCCCAGGGCGTAGTCCCACTCAAATCCCCAGAGGAGGATTGCTGGCTGTTTATGACTTGTGGAGCAACAACCACCCCCCACTCTTCATGTGGCCAGTTGGCCCTATAACTGTCTAAACCTGCTAACACTCCACTTTCAACTGTCATTCTCCTCCTGCACCAGGGAATCTGTTCTCACTGTGTTACATGCACTCGCAGATGCAGACTTGGTTCATAATCAAAAGTAAACAGTTGCACTGTAAAATGTAACTTGTTTCAACTTAATGTGAGCCAAAGGGCTGTCTTAAAGTTTTATGTCGATTCAAAAAATGCAGTTTGTTCTTCTAAAGGTCATCCGGATTAAATATTGCTAATTTACCTTCTTAGTCTTAGTTAGATTGATTCATTAGTTTTCTGTGTTGTTTTTTGAAGAAGTTAGTTACTTTAATGGTCTGTTTTTTATAAACCTTCCTGTTTGATAATTTTTTTGTTTATCAATTTAAGATTTTTGGTTCTGTAAAGCTAAGCACTCATAAATTGTCCAACTTTTGAAACAGAATCATAGTTCTGCTGCTCACATGATAAAGTGGCTACTGTAGTAACTTTTTCAGACAAAAATCTCTGCAAATAACTCCTCAAACTTTTTTAAGTTTTTAGAAGTTTTGTTTTTTAACATCTTAATTTATAACTTATTATTTATTGAGTGAACTCTTGGAAATGTACTTGATTATTCAATTCATCATTTGAAACAGAAATGTTTGTTTTTAGGTTCTGACAATAAAAACAAAACTTTTAAGTTGCAATAGCTTGAAAATTGGGGCATTTATAAACATTTATTGAATCACTTGTGTCTGTACATTTCTGTACCTTCTTATTGTCATTTTTATTCATATAAATAACAGTATGAGTCGTTTGGTGCAATTGTCCATGGAGAAAGAAGGTACTTGAAGTACTTAAATAGAAGGACCAGTAGATATGATTCCTTTCAACAACTTGAAGATGCTTCCTGCAGGAGCCTTGTAGGCTTCCTTAATGACCAGTATCCACTGTTGACTATTCATGCTTTCTATTGCTTTATTACAGCTGAACATTTGGCAGAGCAGTAGATAACTAGGCAATTGAATGATTTAAGAGTGCTTCAATATATGAATTATTTGAGTATGGACCTCTGCGTCTGTGTGATAGTGTTTTCCTCTGCACGTCAGCTTTCAATAAGACGCAGAGTGGCTGCATATGTGTTTATTTAAGAATGCATGCAAAGGCTTTTTTTTTTTTCTTCAAAGTGGGTTGATGAGCCGAACATTCCACCCATGGATGTCTTGCCTGTCCCTCACCAAGCCTTGTCTCGCTTCCTTTTAAAGGTTAGCTGTTTGGTTGTTGACCAGGAAAGGGAGAGGGGGAGAGAGAGGGAGAGAGAGAGAGTCAGAATGCCAGACTCTTAATGATCCCTCCTGAGAGGGCTTCCTGTATGTGTAGCGCTGAGGCCTGGACAGGGAAACATGGGGAAATTAGTTATCTCTCTCAATAACCTCCGATGAAAGTCTGCCTCCTACCCACTCCTCTGTCACTGGCTCCTCAAGACAATAAGCCAATTAGACCAAACCCAGCTAAGGGCCAGGGCCCTGTGTGTGTTTGTGTGTGTGTGTGTGTGTGTGTGTGTGTGTGTGTGTGTGTGTGTGTGTGTGTGTGTATCTGTATGAGAGAGAGACATCGTAGAAGACCAATACAGATTTCTTGTGCATAACTGCTGTCCTTCTGTTGTGTTTTAGAATGAAGATAAAGATCTATGTGAAGAAGTCATCATTTGTGAATTTTTTATATACTGTAAGTCGGTTTCCACTTGGTTACCCAAGTCCTGACAGAAAGGGAGTCACCATACAACCACTGTATGAAAGCGTCTGCATTTGCTATTTTAGTCACATTTGGTCAGATGTAGGGTAAAAACCATACATATGCCAGCTGTTAGTACTTTACGATGATATACTTTAGGTACGCTAGGCATCATTTTATAGAAAACTAACAGTTGATTAAGGGTGTTTGTGCCAGTACAACGATTAACATTTACAAGTATACCAGTCTATAAATCTGACAAACAGTATCCATTAAAGTGCACACTTTTTAATCTTGAAGCTACGCGTTTCATAAATCTGTTAGCAGGTGATTTAACTTAGCCTTTCCTAATTTCTCTAGCACAAACTGATAAGCACAAACAGGGTATATATAAAAACCACTTACTTAATCAACTAGAAAGAAGCAGATAGCACAACAATGGCCATTGGATTGTCACGGGAGCTCACTGCATAGCCAATGGGAGAAAAACATAAAAACAAAATTACATCTTGATGATTGTTAAGATTTGAATCAAAGGTTTACTTTCAAATAACAATACTTAACATGCCATTGCATGAATGCTCAGTCTTAAAAATAGGAAGCACCTTATTTAATTGGTTTCTATGGATGACAAATATGTATAGCCTAGGTGCTGATATAATTGATTATTCTGGCATTTTTTTCCGTAATGCGTTTAATTTAGATACCAGCATTTTGTGAGATGAGACGTCCCTTTTTTTCAAATGAAAGATACAAACTCTCTCTCTCCCTCTTTCTCCCCCCCCCCCCCCCCCCCCCCCCCCCCACCGCCCTTTCTGTCTATCTGAGATATTAGCCTGTCTGTTCATTCCATAACTCATACTTTACTTGTGACGCTCAATTAAACTGCATACATTAGGGGAGCTGATGGGGAGGTAGGACATTTGTAATCAAGCATATTTATTCTCTTTAATCACCCTGGGGACCTGGAGACCCTAGGAAGAAACATGCACAAGGATGCATGCAAATGCATACACAAACATTCACACACACATGCACGCTAATTCTCAAACACCCTCACAAGATATGCGCAACCATTCACATACACAGTCACACACACATATAATACACACACACATACACACTTATCAAATTATGCTGCTGAACTCAATCAAGCCAAGGGTTGGCAGCTTTGACTCCAAAGCCCCTATAGCTCCCCCTCTGCACCCTGGTCCCTCAACCCCAACCCCATATTAATATCAGCACACTATTTTCCATATTAATGAATAGCTTTGGTTTTTAATATGCTGCTCACTAAATCATACAAGAGAAGCAGACAGGCTATTAGTGCTTTGTACTCCATCCATCCATCCATTATCTTAACTGCTTATCCTGCAGGAGTGCTGGAAAAGAGGCGGGGTACACCCTGGACAGGTCGCCAGCCTATCCCAGGGCCAACATACACAGACGACTACTTACACGCACATTTGCATGTATGGGCAATTTAGCGTCACCAATTAATGTAACATGCACATTTTTTGGACTCTGGGAGGAAACCAGAGTACCCGGAAACTCATGCAAGTACAGGGAGAACATGCAAACTCCACACATTAAGCCTGCAGCTGGCGGATGGATTTAAACCAGGGACCTTCTAGCTGTGAGGCAGCAGTGCTAACTGCTTCAAATGCCGTCTGCTTTACACTCCTCCGGTGTATATTTGACATATATGGAGTTAATTGTATTGCATGTGTGCAAACGTTTGTTGTTTGCATATCCCATGTGAGCTCATACATATGTCAGCATTTTGTGCAAAGTTAACATTAGCTGATTTTGTTCATTATTGTTTTTCAAAAAGTGTGTGGGGATAAGGGAAGGGGAGGGGTATTGATGTTTCTTTTCAAGAAAACAAGAAGACAACACTATTGTGTGAGAAAGAAGTTTAGACTTTTTGCATTTGACACACATGGCTGGTGCGTGGTTTATAGCAGGAGTTATTTCTGTCAACTTGGACAAACAGTAATCGTGTGCAAATACACCCCACTGTCAGTTAATCTCCAGTCGCTGTCAGTAATCACATATAGCAAAGTGAATGGGATGTGAAAGGTAGGAAATAATTAGAAATATTCCCAGTGGCTGCTTTGTGACTAGGACTCAGTGTAACCCCACTTTTAATTAGAAAACGAAACCGACACACATTGGACACGTTGTTCATTCACAATGTTCTATATGTATACACAGGCAACTACACATGCATGTACTCACACTAATAGAAACACACACAAACACAATATTGTGCACTCTGAGTGAGCAACAAGGGAAATAAAGGATTGGTTTAAAGACGGCTTAGTGCCATCCATGTCCAAGAATGGGTCTATATTCAGTAAAAGTGTGTTTGTGTGTGTGTGTGTGTGTGTGTGTGGTTTTGAATGATGTATTCTAGGTCTGTCTTGACACATTTATTTGTTTATAAGCTAAGGATGAGAAGAATAGAAGAGTAGGAGAGACAGACGAAGAAATGAAAGACGTAATTATCACAGTGGCCCTCCATATTGTGTCTCCTGGAGTTAGACTACAATGTGAAAGTCTCATTTGATCTTCTAACACTTAATACTCACAGGCACATATGCACTCACATCCTGTATGTATGCATTTCTAAGGATCTTTGATTGGGTGCTTCTGCCTTGGTGCTTGCTAGCCCCTATGAGTTTATTTTAGAAAACACTGCACAAATGCTTACACATGTGTAAATTTTTCAGTCCATTCCAACCATGTCATTATGTACAGGATTCTCTCTCTTTTCCTATTGTATGACCACCATTAAGTACCCACCACATTATCAAGCTCCCATCTGCTAATGACAAAATAGACAAAGAGAATAATCAACACTCTTCTCCGTCTCCGCTGATTTCTTTTTCTGTCTATTGTGTATCAGCTCTTTCCTCTTGCCTTCTCCCCAGTCATTTGGATAAAATCAAGGGATCTTCATCATTTGTGTGTGTGTGTATGTGTGTGTGTTTGTGTGTGCGTGTAATGAAGAGGAGAGTCCTCATTCACATTGTTCAAGATTATGTATTTTTCAAAAGTGTATGCCAGCAGCTATCTGGCAAGTTTGTCTTTGTGTGTAAGTGTCCTGGGTGTGTGTGTGTGTGTGTGTGATTCTGTGCATGAAGACGACAGACGAAATGCAATAATTGAAGGCCCTCCTGCCGATTTCACACAATCAACGTGGCCACACTCTAGGTGATGAAAGTGAATCACAGACTGAGGGGAGAGTTGGTTTTAAAAAAGCTTTCAGAGCCCCCCCATTCGTCAATTATCCCCACAATGGCTTATTAATACTATACCCACCTTCACTGCATTGCACCCTCTTTATTTCCTTTCTTTCTCTTCTTTCTACATCACAGAGCCACACAGCGTTATATTCATATTACCCTCTGCCTTCATATTTGACCAGATCTCCCTCAATGCTCTCCCCTTTCCCTCTCTTCCCTTTGAATCCATCCTGCTCTCTATCTTTGTCCTTCATATTTTTCAAAACCCACTGCCCTTTGCCTTCATATCTGCCCAGATCTCCATGTCTGTCAGCCCCCCCTCGTCCTCTGCTCCTTCACTTTCCTTCCCTTCTCTTTGCACCCCTATCCCGCCACCTTTTTTTTAATCCTTTTTAATGAAACGGAGGACCCTGCTGCCAGTGGAGGTGATCCTCATTCGCCAGTCCCACTGTGCGCTGATTGTCTGTCTGCAGAATGGCCAGGGAGAGCGCTGAATAGGATAGATGAGTCTGTATTGGCCCTGCTGCTGCAATTCAAATAATACCACTGCTCCTCTACTATTGCCACCACTGCTCTCTCTTTCTTTCTCTCCCTTCCTTTCTCTCTCATAAAGAAAGATTAGGCTCAGAGTTATGATCCTGCAGATGAATACAGTCCCATTACCTAAAAGCAAGGAGGCGCTAAGCCATTAATTGTTTGGAATTTGGTGTCACAACAACATATGCATGGAGCTCATGGCATGTATCATGTCTAGAGGTTGAGGAAAGAGGGAGAAGGGAAGGAGGGTGGGCTGATAGGATGGGAGGGGGAAAAATGGTAGAAAAATAGAGGGGAAGCTGCATCTGTTATTATCCACAACACGTTTGCGTTTGATGTCGCCACTGTCATTTTCCCTCCCGTGTGTCTAAATCTAGCCAGAGAGCAGTTTCAGGATCACAGCAACGCGGTGGAGAAAATATTGAATCAATGCTTCCGCTGGCTTTTGAAAGCGACATCGGGTGAGAGTGAGAGAAAGAGAAAAATATGTACGAGCAAACAGTCTCTCCACCACCCCTCCCTATGATTCTTATCTCTCCTTTATTTTCTTTCCGTCTGTCTTTTTCTCCTCTCTCTTTTCACTGCTTACCACTGTCACTGTCTCATTTAGCCTGTCTAACAATATACTCTTCCTCCCCAGATGTAAAGGGAGAGAAATTTCGACATGTGTGTTACCTTTTCATCTGTGAGGCGGGGAGAGGGATTCTTGGGGGAAATCAGGTGTCTTAATGACAGCCGAGTGTGCAGCATGGGTAATGCAGAGCGCAGGCATTTGCAGTACATGCATTAAATTATTCACATCAAAAACTCATTGTTTGTTACCTGACAGAGCCGCCGAGAGAGGTGGAAGGATGATGGAAAAGCGTGATGAATTAAACATCAGGAAGATGGAGTGCCTCAGAGAGAGAGAGAGACTGAGAAGCAATAAGAGAGAGGAAAGACAAGAAGAGCGAAATGTGCATTCAAATAGGATGTTAGAATCGAAAGATGTACTCTTGTCTTTTGAGAGAAGTGAGGTGGAGTTGAAAGAATGTATGTATTTACATCTGTGATTTTATGATAATGTAAAATACCGTTTATAGAACCCGACTATTATCTCTTTACCAATGGCAGACATTCGGGTTGTAAATCTGGAAGTTAAAACAGGAAGTGAGAACTGTAACCATGCTTCAGATCCTGAGAGGATGCTTATGTTGTACTACTTACAAATTACTTGGATATTATAATGGCCGGAAAGTGACAGGGACGCTTATCTTTAGTGAAGCATTGCAAAAAATATAACTTCACAGAAGAGATGGCTATCAAGTACTTGGTGGACATTACATTTATTTGCTATATTTTCTATAGCCAAAGTGTAGAATAGTTATATTTTTAATAAAGTGGATTTATACACAACACAATTAAAATGGAGTTTAGAAAGTGGTTTGTGGCCCAAACGGCAACAGCGTTAGATGGAAATAAAGATCATTCTTTATAATTAAATAAAACCATGATATGCATCTTAAACTACCACTAACATGAGACTTGAGACATTAAGAAACATTTCTAGTAATAAATACTAGAATAGAAATACATAATATGTCTTTAAGACTGATTTGTTTGTTTTTTTGTTTACCTTTGTGTGTGTGACCAAACGTTTACCCTAACATAAAGAACAGCAGCAAATTAATACAAGTAAAAGTCTCAGATTTAATAGTTTGTATATTTGCTTGAAAAATTATTTAAATTATAAATTGATCATCGAAATACTTTTGGATGCTTTTTCTTTCAACATAATAAATAGCTTTTTAGCTTTAGCTGAAATCTGATCTGAGGATGAATAGTGTTGCCTTTCTTATGTTAACTAATATCAAATAACACAGATGTTTTCTAGATGATTGACCTATTGTATTGCACATTCTTCTTCCATCCATTCAGCCCATATGAGGTGTTGTATACACTGCATATTTCTTAGTGACTCAATATATTTCTCAACCAAATATAGTCTTGTTTTTTTTTTTACACATTGCTGACATCAGAGTAACAAAAAAATTGAAAATTAGCGTATGAAAACTTAGCCTAAACAGGAAGCGAGTGGGAAAAAAAACTGCTAGTTAGCAACGGTGGAAGAATTGAGTTTGATTAGAAAAGACATTACCTTAAAGTCTAGCAAATTAATGTTTAAGCATTCTTTAAATATGGATTAGATTTAATACTTAATGAAGTACAATGATAATTGCTTGTTTCACAGAAACATAATGTAGCACTTAACAATGTAATGCAATTAATACATTATGCTAAGTTGTAATGTGTTAATTTCTGATGGAGAAATTAAAAAAACATTATACAACCAGTTGGAGGGTCTATCCTGTTGATTAGGGAACCAAAAGCAAAAGGGGCACAGTGCGGGGGGAAACACATGCATTTATCAGAGGGTGATTAATTTTAACGCAATGATTCACTAAATATTTAACAGCTTTGCTTGTTGCAAAGTATATCATGAATAATAGATGGCAAGGATGAGCATGTCTTGATGTAAGACAGTGTTTAAAGACTTAACCTACAATGAGGGAAGAGCAATTACCACTGTAATAAATGAGAGTGGAGTGAAAAAAGACCGTCAATTCGTTATTTCTAATTAATTTCTGAGGATGATCACAACGGGGGGAGAGAGTGGATGGGGCCAGGTCCATTAGTCTCTGACACTTTGGGGCCCTTTTGTCCTTGATAAATGGACTCTATACTTCAAATGACGCACACAAGACCATGCATGTGCACGCTTGCGGACACGCACCCATACTTAAGCCTTCACGTGGACCTAAAAACATGCCTAAGCACAAAGCATTTTTCACAAGTGCAGCCCTTACATGGTCTTTCATTTTATCAATTTCAGTTCTCATGCCAGTGGTGGCAGTTTTAAACACGGTGAATCACCCGATGCAATAAAAGTGTGTCTTTCACAACAATTTCATAGATGGCTTTTCTGGACATGCTAAATAAGGTTGATTCCCTAATTAATATGCATGGGTAGCACTTGTCTTTCCTAAATGAGTGCCTTTGCATCTCTTTGTAAAGAATAAATGCACGCAAAACAGTTTCCTTGTGACAACTGCTTAGCCTTTAGCTTCTCTAGCTTCTCTAGTTCTCTTCCCATACAAATTCTCTGCACATTTCCTGTATTTCCTCTGTTTCCCTCCCCTTGATTTTATAAAGGCCTCGGCATCTACCAGCAGTTCTTTCACAGATTTCATTAGGTGAGGAGGGGGAGAACCTTGATGCACTGGTTTTTCAACTTTCAGTGCGTATTACTTGATGTCATATCACTAAGGAAGGGAAAAGAGGTGTACGCACAGGCCTTATATTCAAAGTCACTGGAGCATTCCATGTGTAGTGCTCTGAAATATTGATGTGTAAGCAAAAACACACTGCGTCCTGTCACTTTCAGGAATGCTGAGGCGAATGGAAGTCACAAGGAAGAATGATGCCTCTTCTCATTTTTTTTTGAGGCTGTAGCCATTTTAACTGTCAGAGGGGGTAATTTACTTTGATAGTGAACGTCAGCCGATTATCCATTAAGTGCAAGAGAAAGTGTGGGTCAATAAAGGTTTGATCAATCAGTCAATGTTCTGTCAATTTGGCTCTGTGTTTGCTTTAAGCTCAAAGTTTAAGTATATTAATGTAAAATACTGTGATGATCTTTCAGCACCCATGTTCTGCATAACCAATTGGATTATTCCTTCTGATGCTTGCAAAACTTTCTGCATGTACACCGAAAAACATCACCATAAACTGTGAAAGGCGCCTGTAAAAACCCTCTTTTGCATCCCAAAAAGTTTATTTCTCCCCTTTGCTCTCGTTTAATTGATGATTTGTCTTTTTAAAATTTCGTGCCACATAATTTTTTTCACCTCGGGACTTGAGAGAGTGAGTGCCTGGTTTCAGTGGCTTGTGGGGCTACACTGATGTTAAGCCTATCTGGTTTGTCTGTGTGTAGTTGTATTGATCTTTGGCTAAGACATTAGATCTGTACGCCATGTCAAGGGTTTGGTGACCTCTAGCAGTCTCTCTCCAAGTGATAGCTTTGATAAGCCCCATCCCTCTCTGTTCTATATAGAACCGTGCCCTAACCTTTAGCCCGAGTCTGTGTTTGAGCCTGACCTTTCTTTGATGTGTAATACATACCACGTGCCACCCCACCACTGAACACACTCATTCCGACATGAGATATAAACACTTGTATCTGCAAACACACACACACACACACACACACACACACACACACACACACACACACATGCATGGTATGCACACACACCCACCCACCGGTAGTCAACACCCTGAAGCGTCAACTCCCATGGAACCTTATTAAAACCACCTTCAGAGGAAATGGGGGAAGTTCTCAAAGTCTCCATAACTTGTATAATGTGTTGTATGAATAATGTTTTCCTCTCCTCATTCCCCCCTCTTCAGTCATTAATGCAGAAAAGAAGAGACTTCACTCACACAAAAGGACAAACGCCAAAGTCCACTGATGGGCATGTCTTATTTACTAAAGGCAACAAGCTGGCCTGGCAGGCAGCCGAAACACACATGCAAACACACACAAATATACCAAATAGTCATATTCTCACAATCACAGCCTGCGTATATGTGTACATGCCAGCTCAGATACTTAATGCGCACATCCCTGTACACACACATACACGATTTCTGTTTGATGTTTGCCAATCATCCAAGATTCCTTACAGCTTGCCCTGCCTCCTACCAAATAACAGTCTTCATTAATTAAAAAAGAAAAGGCAGTGTTATTATAATTCTCTTTGCTTGGCCCTTGATGTAATGGAGGGGTGTGTGGTGTTTTGTGGCTCTTCGAGAGTTTGCTTTCATCATCGTCTGAGATTCCCCATGGCTTTGCCTTACTGCCATCAAACTCTCTTTCCTTCTTTTTGTCTTTTCATCCAATGAGATGAAGTTTGGAAAAGTTGCTCTAGCCCGACAGTATTCTTTTTAGCTGTTAATGCCCTTCCCAGCTGGCAGGCAACTAACAGCCCACTGGCAGGCGACCGGTGGCAAAGTCGGACAATGTTATTAGCTTACCAGCTTTTTGCAAGCTTATAGCTGATGGCTTGGAATTAGTGTTGGCTTAAAGCAGCCAAACACTTGGTTGAATGTCTGCTGCCTAGGTCAGCTCTGTTTACTTGTTTTGTTCATGCATGCAAGGTTTTAGAGAGGTTGTAGATAATAGATACAGCCCACTGAAATAAAAACAAAATTTTTAACACAGCTTTAAAGGCCAGAGGGGCCAGGAACTAAACCCTTTTTTAAAACTTAAAAAGGGTTTAGTTTTTACAAGACAGTTGCAGGCAATGGCTTGAAGGCCGGTGTCCAAAGATGACTTGATATCTGGGTTTGTTATGTGACAACTATTTGAGCCTTGAGAGACAGGAGACTAGTAGGAGACAAATGGAAGGACAATCAGAAAGACATAACAGGCTGGAAAATATAACACTGAAACTGCGGCATGACAAGCAGACAGGTCCAAAAGGCTGATGAGTTTAGGAAGGGAAATGAGTGAGAAAATGGAGCACACAGCTGCACTCTGTTTGCAAGGGCTAAACTTATTAGTCTGTTCTTAATGCCTCTCAGTGCAGATAGCATTAAGAAATACACGGTAATGATGATTTGTGTTCTCCTCAGCCAACAGAGGGAGAGAAGCCCACTTATTCCACATGAGTGTTATAATTGGCACCTTATTGCATTAGGGTAGAATGCACTGTGTGATTTCCTGGGTGTCATTTTTGACTAATGGATTCTTAAGAATAGTAATCTAATCGCTGTCATTATTTCATCTCCGCAGCTTTTAAAAAAAGCTGCCTTGATTTAGGAGGGAGGGAGTTTTAGCCATGGATGTGTTGGGGCATGTTGCAAATTAATCTGCACACCTTGTAAACAGAAAGGGAGCAAACAGAAATCAATTTGGCTGAGTGAGGAACTCCACTCTCAAAGCTTTTAGTATCTGCATTAAGCCCAAACATCTTGGCCTTAATGTCATTTTTTTTTCCCTTCTGTTTTTGGCAGACGTAGACAACTTTGTCAAATGTCAATGTGGTATGTTATTTCCTTTTTTAAAACGATGCCTTTTTAAAAAAATGATAAAGCTAAATCATTAGTACAGGTGTGTTTAGACATTAATACCGGCAGCTGAAGCCTAGTGCTGTTGTTATTTGCTGGCATATTTTTCAGCCTTCCCTGCCTCGCTATGACTTTGTGTTCAATAATCACACAGTTTCAATACACACCCTAGCATCTAATTCTGCCTAAAAAATCTAAAACCTCAGCAGCGCGACCAACCCCTCTGTTTCCATTTCCACATACCTTGATCCCGGTGTTGTGTCACTAATAGAGGTGATGTAGTGTTTATTTTATTGATCATGTGTTTTATCCAAGCATCAATGCAGGGTTCACTCACTGGCATGCACACTCCCTTTATCAAAACAGACACTGGACCTCTGCTTTGAGGCTTTCATTGAGCAAAAACACCCATTATGGTCTCTGACTGGTTGGCTTGCACAGGAAAAAAAAAACTGCTGGTGTTCCCCTGACACGCAACATCCCAATTATGCCCACACAGAAGAGAATAAACACTTACACAGGTCACCACAGACACACATACACGCATGCAGCTACATAAGGAATTTAACTTCAGGCAGATGAATAGTATGTTTTATACATAGACATATAGTAACTATATTTTTATGTCCTCTGAAAGACATACGTACATTTCTTGCGTCTGTGGTTGTGTTTTCAGGCTGAGGAAGTGCAGGAATGTCACAATGGAGGCTGATCTGATGGTCAGAAGAGTGTCCTCCTGAATAACCCTCGACCCACACTCACACACTTTACAGCTAAACACACAGGAGAGAGACACCACACCACACCTTCACGACATGTCTTATCACCCCCCCAGCAACACACACACACAAACACACACACACACACACCCTCCCTGCAGCCCTTTTCCACCATCCCTCCTCGCTGCCCCCCACCCCTCGCCACCACTGTCCTTCCCCACCGCCCACCCACCCCCACCTCTCCACCCTCCAGGGAGAAAAGGCTGACTTGCATTCAGCAGCATCTCTCAGGAAAGAAGAAATGAATAAAAGAAAGGAGACGTCCCGTTGACAGTCAATGTCTGCGCTGCCAGGAGCCAAAATAACTGTCAGCAAATGCTCGGGACTGTCCAAAATGCCACAGATACAAAAAAAAAAGAAAAAAAAAAAGATTGATTGATAAATAAATAAATAAATAAATACATGAAATTTGGCAAAGAAAAGGAAAACCTTACTGTCGCCTTAAGAATTAGGAGTGCGGCGCAGCAACAACTGAAAAGCGAAGAAATTGGTGCAGAGCTGACTGTATTGTTCATTCAGTTATGTAGAGAAGAAGAGCATGAAAGACTAGTTGTTGCCATGGCGTGAAGGTAAATGGGGACCCAGATAATGAATACAATAAAGCAATTTAGCCCCAGTGAGTGCAGTTATAGCCATTAAAATGTGTTACCAGTATTTTATGTACTTCAAGGAACACAAGGCAAGTCTATCCAACCCAGAACCACACTGGTCACTTTAGTGCAAGCTAACACCACTGTGCATACTTACACCTTGTGAAGTTGCAGTCATCACCAAAGCTTTGTTTTCATGCAGTGCAATGTAGCATTTTAAGTATAATTATTGTGCTGTTGATTGCAATAACACCTTGCATGTCAGAAATTACCCAAATACGTCTTATTATTGTTTCTAAATATTCATTTGTATAATTCTGAGCAGTAATTGGACTACTTTTGTTCTCACCACAGTGCCCGTGATTGCCCAAGTGTTCAAGTTGCATTCACAAGTGCTCTTTAGCCAATTCCGTCTGTTTTAACATTATAAAGTAACAAATGTTTTCAAGCACAGCATGATCAGTATGTTTATGTATCTCTGTTTATTTCAACAACCTGTATGGTGCTGACAGAGTCCAACACTACCCACTCTGGCTTTTTAAATGAACGTTAATTGCAATGGACCTAAGAAAGCATGGACCGTGTTACCAGTCAAAGTCATACTTAGGACTACTTTTTAGGATTGCTTTTTTAGCCAGACATTGTAATTGAGCCCGTGTCTAATTTATTGGGTTTGAGCTTGCCATTAAGGGGCTGATCCATAGAATTAAATAACTAGCAGACCTTCGCCCGTCCTGGATGGTGGGTGGAGGAGGAAGGGAGATAGCGTGATGAATTGGCCACCCCTCCTCTACCTCATCCTTGACTTTGAAAAATACTGTCTCTGCGTTTTAGGTCAGCTTCTGACAACAATTAGGCACTGTGAAATAGATAGACTGTGACCTTCTTTTCTCTCCTTTTCCTTATTTTTTTTTCCTACTGCCTTATCCTGTGTGCGAAACAAATATATAGAAGGTTATAGGAGAAAAGATGCACAGATATGCTTTGTAAAAAAACTGGAGGGTGACAAGGGAGAAAAATAAACAGTCATAAAGTTCAAATGCATTACTAAGTACAAAAAGAAAATCTGGATCAATGAGACCCTATTCAGTCGTTCGCATAATCGTCTAATATAGAGGGGAATACAGCATAAATAAACAGCATGTAATCACATCTTTATTAACAGATGTGTCATTTTACATCTCTTCATTTTATTTTCAACTGAATATTTCTATGGACGTTGCTATTGATCTTGCAATGTGACGGAGATTGAGCCAGCTAATTCTCTTTTTCATTAGAGCAAAGCCCACCAAATTCTCTTAGTAGATCTACCTCTTAGGGGCATCCAATCTCCTGACTCCCCCAATGACATGAATATAAGCCTGTGCTGATGGGGCCTGGTGTAAATGTATTAGCCCTGCGCCTGTGCCCCCAGCCTAGCCAGCCATAATTATGTTAGGAACCAATGAGACAGCTGGGAAATCAATATGCTAAGACAGATTGAGTGGAGATGTGTGGCCAGTGGAGTGGGCAGCTCCCTGCGGTGCGAAGGGGTTAGAGTCGACGATTAAGCCATAGACTTAGCATTTACTGCTAGGATTCACTGCCTGAATCTAGTTAGCATTTAGGGAAAGATCCCGGCGAGCAGACACTGTAACTGTTAGACGGAGGCTTCACTCGTTAGTTGAGTGGCCTATCATCTTCTACGGTCAGGTGAGGGCAGAAGTGTTCCAGCCTTCTCAACATTCAGCGTTTGAATCAGTGGATCCTGTGATCTCTGTTCACTTAGTAAGCATTTTGCTATCATATATTCTCGATTCTTACTCGGAGATTGGATTCAGATGACATTTTGCCGTGGGAGTGGGTCGCCAAATCTAAGGATGACTTAATAAATGGATTCTCAGAAAAAGGTCACATCAGCTCAGTTACTGATATTGTGAACTGATTTATGAATTCATCATCATTAACTTAAACTATAGACCATGAAAATGTCAGTTATTCTTTTCGGCAACATTTTTTTCTTAAAAAAAGCTGCTTCTGTCCTTTTAATTTACAGTAAAAGTCAGATGAGAAATAGCTGCACTACATGTGTAGTTAAGTTATTGCATTTTCCTCCAGCTACCGAAGTTCCACTTTGTAAGAAATAATCTACTACTGTACAACGTGAAAGCCTGTATGATCTACTAAGAAGCAAATCAATAGTGCATTTTCAAAATAAAGCTAAAATCATCCCCGTCCGTAACTGTAGAGGATAGCAAAGGGCTGACTAGGAAGTGGATGATGAGATGAGGGAAAGAGGGAGGGCAAGTGGAGTTGGGTGAAATGAATTATCTGTCAAAAAAGGCAGTGGTTTGGTCTTAACTTTGATGATAGTGTACAATACATAAACAAAAGCGCTGTTGTAATTTTGATTCAATTAGGGAAGAGGGAGCAGGAGAAATAAAGACAAAGGCTTTGTGGGCTTGGTTCGGGGCAGGGACAGGGGCGGGTCTGTTACGGTGAAGCAGGAGGGAGAATTTGGTTGAGTGAGAGGGGTGCAGATGGGGTGGGGGGAGGGTGGGGTTGCATCTGTTCTCAGCTCCAATCAGCAGCTTCGAAAGGCACCGTCCCCTAACAATGGGCCCCATCAGTGCAGGGAGAGAAGTCCTAGGCGTAAGTGCACCCAATAAGTGAGCAATTTCTGCCCATATGACCATCCTGACACAATTGCTCTAATTTTCCTCCTTTGAAATGACTGATAAAAGACTTAGGTAATTGCTATGCCACAGAATTTCTTCCATGATCAGGAGGAAGGAGGAGGAACAGAGGGATGAGGTGCACCAGAGAACAACTTGGGGATGTGTGTGTGTGTGTGTGTGTGTGTGTGTGTGTGTGTGTGTGTGTGTGTGTGTGTGCGCGCGCGCGAGTATAAGCAGGAAGTGACATAGCCGCGGGGCATGCGGATGGAGACTAGAGTGTCAGTTTGTGAAAAATCCCAAATTAATACTTGTTGTCCCCCCACCCCTTTCTTTCTCTCGCTCTCCCTCTTCCTCTCTCTCTGAGTGGCCGTCCTCTGCTCCCACCAAGGATCTTATTAAGTGGATGTAATTTGTCCTGACAATATATTGGAAATCACTCAATCAGCTGACTTCTTATTCAAAACATGGTGGTGCTGAGTTCACTTGGCAGCTAATTCTAAAGCTTGTCTGTCTTGCTACCAGTCTGTTTTTCTTTGTTGCTACTAAAGTAAAGTGTAACACAGTCAAGTGATTAAAGTCACACTATAAATATCTCTGTCTGTCCACCTCTCTCCCTCACCAACACACTCAGTTTTTAGCACGGTGATAGTCCCGGATATTGTGTTTTTTAGTCAACAACTCCCTGACCACCATTTTCTGTGCCTGGTTGAAATTGTGAACCTGTGTGTGTGTGTGTGTGTGTATGTGCTTGTATGAGGCGTGACTCTTACAGCTTTGTTCTAACCTATGTCACTCCTCTCGATGACCTTGTCCTTTGTAATCAAGCCTCTTTTATCTGATTTCTCACGTGTGTGTTTGTGTCTTGTACTCACACCCATCTCATTGGAGCACCAAGTATTCTGGACTGTGTCCTCACTTGATTGGAGTTCAGTTACATGGTTAGATAGAGACGTAGACCGAGGGAAGACGGAGTCAGGGGTAAATAGATAAGAGAATAGTATGGGTGCCTCACTAACTAACTAACCCGGCACATCCAATCACGTTCTTAAAATTATGTGTGTGTGACGTGGTGTGACAGACTCCTGAGGTGCTGATTCTAAACACAGTCTCTGCCAGTGCCTGTGTAATGTTGGCTAATAGCTTAATCAATACTTATTATAGCCCTATTGGCTCACTAAGTGAGAACAGAACCTAGCCACGCACAGCGCCTCAGTAGAGAGGAGGAAAGACAGAAGAGGAGACGAGAGGAAGAGAAGAAGATGTGTCTTCTGCTGATCCAGACGGACAGCCTAACCTCCCTCGTGGGATTTCCTTATTCTGGAATCCAATTTTCCCAATGTGATTGACGTGGATTGAATCCAGTAAAATAAGGCTAACTCTTTTAGCTCCCCCAATAAAGCACTAATGGCTTTGTCTCTGATTTTCCAACTTTTCGCTCCTCAGCCCGACTGGTCGTCCGCAATTAACTGTGGCAAGGCAGTGGGCGGCCGAGAAGATAAAGTGATGTGGAGGACGGCAGAGAGTGGAGTAAACGGGGGAGCATGAGGAAGAGAGGGAAGAGATGATTAGAGATGGTAGTGATACAAGCGATCCCTGAACACTGAATTCTTACAGCATTTGTAGAAACAGTCAAATGAAATAGGTTCAGTTGAACTAAGACAGAGACTTAAACTTTAGATGAGGTTGGTGTGAATGGCATCAACACTCACTCGTCCCATGTTAGCAGTAATAGCACCACAGGAGTTGAACAATAACAGTTGTCAGTTAAAAATCCAAATTAATGTTATGTAAAATTGAAATCATTATCAAAGAAATAAAGACGAGAAGTGTAAGACTTTACTACTTGGAAATGACCACCATCAACATCCTCACATGGTGTTTAATAACTCTAAACATCCATTTGCAGGAAATGAAACTGATAAATATGAAATATAAACTCTAAATGCAGCACTTAATTAAATGTATATGCCTGTGCAGTCTTCATTAAATCTGGATACTACAAGTACAATGATATTGATTTAGCATATTATTAGGCTCTGTTGATGACAAAATCTAAATTGGAAATATGTGAACCGTGATAGTTCATTAGAAAACTAAGCATCTTCTTAAAGAGAAAAACACATTGTAATTTCAGGGAAAGTAATGATTAGCAATTTTACATACAGTAAACAAGATGGCAACATGAATTGTGCGCATTTCATTATCCATTTGCATTACGGCTTGAAGCTAATTCAAAGATGTATGTGATTGAAATAAAACTAAAAAGTTCGATGAAATATTCCCATTGACATTAATAATGAATGAATAATAATGCTTGTATATTCAAAGTCCCAGAAAGGTTATACACATGCATATTTTGTCTTAATTTGTGAAATGGTCATATTCCTGAAAATAGAAACCATATGGAAAATTAATCTTTTCAATAAGCTATCGGCCTTGCATTTCTGTTTACAAACACTGCAGATGTTAATGGCATCATAATTAAGAACTGATTATTCTGTATATTAGGAAACCTGTCTTTGGGTTATGGATTTGGATTCATTATCTTGGTGTGCAGTGTTACATGCTGTACCTTGGACTTAAATTACCTTCAGGGACAACACAGCTGCACAGGCAGAGTGCATGGATAAACCATCAACGCTATGTCAAGCCATCCAAACACAGCATGAGAACCAGTCTAACCTCTAGTGCCCCACGCGTATGTCTGCCACAATATCCCCTACTGTGTTTTGTACATCTTTTGTGACTCTATTTCTACCTAATGGCTTCACTAGTCAGGGCCCTTTCGACAGCCAGCTCTCTCCCAGCTGCCATCATCATACCAGCATGCAGTGAAATGGACATGCCATGAAAACTCACTGTGGTATATGGCAGCAATGTAGAATAAGGAGATTGGATATCACAATTTAATGTTCTGCATTTCAGCTGAGCTATAGTGGTGTGGTGTGCAAAATGTTGTGAATAGACTCTGATTGCACAAATCAAACACACGCGCACACATGATGAAAAAGTGACACGCACACATACGCCGATCTTGCAAGCTCTCGTTTCTATTCACAGGAACCTTACTGGGGAAAGAGGAGGGCTCACCGCAGGAAACAGGAGCATTGATTGACAGATTAATCATTCTGGTGCAGCATGTATGTGTGTGTATGCATGCATGTGTGTGTGTGTGTCCCCGCTGACCTTGACAGCTCCATGCGAGAGCAGCAGCCACTTCCGAGAGTCAGTAATTCAGACACAGCTGGCGGCTCATGGCTACCAGGCTCTGCAACTAACAGTTAACACCGTGCTGCTCTACAATTATCCATAGAGAGAACACTTATCAACCACCGCATGCTTTCTAATTGCTTTGCATTACAACGTAATACTTTACTACCTATTTAAACATCTTGAGGTATAATTACCAGTTTAGCATAATGGGTAATTAGTAATATTTTAATGACTTCAGCTAACTTGTCATTACCATTTGACTATTTGACTAATGCCAGGATGCTTAAATCCACTGTGTTTCTTTCTTCTGTGAGAGCCAAGAGCGTTAACTAGGTTGTGGAGTTTTGGACAGTTAAATTAGTTTGTAAAGCAGCATACTCAGAGGTCTCATTCTCACTCTATCTCAGGCTCAACTACAGTAGCCTGGGTTGACCCTCTCCCCACCTTATGGCTCCCAAGGGCCTGACCCTGAACTCAGTCACCTCTGACAGCTCCTCGGTATCATCTCTAGCCCCCCAGCCACTGATCCTAGAACAGATATTTTCTTATCCTTCTAATGGTTAAGGTTAGGGAGCTGGTTCAGGGTAATCTGACCCTGAATCTGTGGTGGGAGACAAGTTACTCCTCAGGCATCTGTGCTGCTCGACAAACAGAGAGATGCGAGGCGAGCCAGGGGGCAGTATGGGTCTAGCAACCCACCCAGTAGCAAGGTTGTGGATTGTGTGTAGTGTCTGTTCTCATGTGTTTGCATAGGGCATGTGTTTGTAGGATTTTCTTTTTTATAGCTCAAAATATGTGCTTGCATATTTCTGAGAGTCTGGGTTATGTATGAAAGTCCAAATTTTCCTTTTGCTTGTTTTTGCACATACATGGCTGCAGACATACAGGTGTACGTGTGTGTGCGTGCATGCGTGCATGTGTGTGTTGCACTTGCAGATGTGAGGGAGATGTCATGTTCAGTTTGTGTTTGGCTAACCCTGTGCTCTCCACCCCTAATAGCAGGGTCTATGGGTTGTAGACACATGCCAATATTCATTGGCAGTTGAATCAAGCCACTTAGATACCATCTGTAAACAGGACTCAGAGGGCCTTGAATTAAACTGAGGCTTGGAAACACTGGAGCTCACTGCAAAGATTATCAAAGGTGTAACACAGGTTAATGGGGTTTGTTGCCATAGATCAGTTATATAGATATTGGCAGGGCTCTGCAAGCTATTCTTGAAATTACTCTTAATGTATAGAGAACGCGTTGTGAAGTTGAAATCCTAATCGTAATGTAGATGTTAGAAAACTTCATAGTATGTGAGCAGCTAATTAAACCAGTTTGAATTAAAAAGCTCAATGTACTATAAATTACACCATGATTTGAAGTACAGTTCCTGACTTGCCCTAATACTGTCTTTATTTTCTTTGCTGATAATTATTATAACAACAACAACATTAATAAGAGTAGGTCTTTATTCCAAAGCTTACACGTCCCCTAATTTACAAATGTAATTCAGAACTTTCATTAAGATAATATCACGTCAATTTGATGCAACCAATTGGTATCTCTCCCCTCTCTACACACTCTATCTGTCTCCCTACTCTCTTTCGCCACCATGGTGTTTTGCTCACCAACACTGATTCATAATCTATAGCCGTGCCTGGGAGACCAGCAGCTATTGATTTAACGCCTACAGTAATCCAGCGCTGTATCCGCTGCTTGTTAGAGATGCTTGGGCCTAGTAGCTGGGGCCCGCAGAGTTAGCCAGAGAGGGACCAGAACTGATTAGGAAGAAACTTTTGGTGTAGTTAATAATAATAATAATATGTAAACAAAAATAAATGTGATGCTTTGCTTCTCAAAATACAATTTATATTATTATGTAGTTTATAAATTAACTACCTAATGGAAATATAGTAAAAATATATATTTTAATAAAATATTACATTTTAATAATAACTGTAAGAATTTTTTTCCCACATAATGAAAACCATATCAAACTTTTGGTGCCTTTGTAATTGCCTGCCAATTACAGAGTGAAATCTTTCTCCAGTTCTGTTACAATAATCCAATTAGACATATAATAGCAGAGTGCTGCATGTGATATTGAGATTTGTAATTTTCCTCACTGTAAATTCCTTATTCACGAGTTTAATGAATTCCAAGTAATCCACAACAGAAAGATATTTGATAATTTAACTGTCCAGTTTAATCATTCCAGCTTTTTAAAGAAAGTTGAACTCCCTGCATACACTTGATATATTACATAAATATAATACTCTTTTTTTTTTTTATTGTATTTTTTGGGGGGGTTCTGTTTTTTAGGTATGGAGCCTTTCTGGAAAAACACACCTACCCTTGTCACTAACGGTGTGAACTACCAAGGCAACCTGTGGCTGCACCAGGACAACTTGACAGCTGTTACATTAAGCTGCTCAGTAAGTAAAGCAGCACAGTCCAGTCTGTTAATAATTGGACAGTTACATTTCTTAAGTAGGATTTCTTATGAAATCCAGCACATTGAACTACACGAAAGAGTGTCTGAGGTTAAAGTGCTGACTCAGAACTTAAAACACTTCCGAGGGTCGAGTCATCACACTGAATTGCTTATTTGGGAAGAAAATATGTACCGTAGCTCTCCAATGTGAATGTCAAACTCAAAGTGTCCAATGTTTTTGCCAGTGGGTTACCACTGGAATCAATTGAAAACGCTGCTCAGTTTACAGACTCCAAAGGTCAGCCCACCTTGTGCGTAGCTACGAGATGCCAGCGGGTTTGACAAAGCATCAGTTTCTGACGACCTGGCAATGAGAACAGGTTGGCTAATGATGCATGATACAAGAATAGTAGACAATGTCGCTTTCACTTCGTTAAGTATCAAGAAAAGTGGATCTGTAATTTAACAGTTTTTATTAAATCTACCTAATTGGGTTTGACCCATCAATCATGATAATAGCTCTATTCTGTTCACACATTTTCTGTAATGACATGTCTGCATATCTATATATATGACTAGTCCCATTATAGATAATTACACATAGGTAATTTTAGATTGCTCTATTTAATGTTGATGACAATGTTGGCTACTTTATTTCATCAGAGGCAAGTAAGTATTTCTACGTTCATACAAAACCCAAAATCTTGTAGCATATACCCTTCAACGTATAAAAAGGCTCCATAATTTGAATATCTCTAGTGCATTTATTTGCTGTTAAACCGCACATTGCGAACATTCAACAGTTTATACAACAACTAATAATGATTGTAATTAATGCAAAAGAAAAAGAAGTAATAAGGAATATGTGTGGGTAGGTATAAGACAGGTTAAAGAAAAGTGCTCAGTTAATTCTACACACTCCTTTAATCAAGATGACAGATGACAGGAAGGTTGAAGAGGAGTGCTTATTTCAATCAGGTACAGGCCATCAGCACGGAGACAGACGAGCACACTGACCTTCATTACACTGGCCTAATAATTAGCTGACCTCGACTAATAAGCACTCACACTGCACATGCGCACACACACACACACACACACACACATAAACACACACACATACAGTAGATTGTACGTAATGAAAAGAGGACTGATGCACAGAGCTGATTGCTTTGTTCTGATGAGTTTCTGGCTTAAGTAGCCCTCTTGATTTATGGATAGATGAACAGAAGGAAGAAAGGATGGATAGATGAAGACAGATAGAAAAAGAAAACTCTGGAACACTTGAGTGCTGCTGTTGGGCAATTTGCCAGCAGGCGGAAAGAAAACAGAAACCATCTACTTGTTTAATTGTACAAAATGTATTCAGAGAAGTACTTGTATAACATAGAAAAACTGAATTGTTAAAAAATAAAATAAAATCACTATTGAAAACACCACTTCCTTATAAAGCAATAAGACAAATAAGTAGCAATCTCAAGTGCGTTTGCAGCTGTGTTCCAGGCAATAGCCATATTTGTCCATGCGGTTTGGTCTAGCCGTGTACTTTATGCACAGTCACATCACCATGACCATACACTAATCTCTGCCATTCTCCTCTGGGTACAATGAGCTGAAGAAGGTTAACTTCACCTTCTAGGGTAAATAGAAAAATGAACCACAATGGCTGCCTGTGATAGGGTTATAAACAGTGGTTATTAACTCAGCTTCCTTGCACACTGGGAGATTTGTGGAAGGTTGCTGATTTGTAGTGAGTTTTGCTGAGACGAAGAACAACAAAAATCAATACATAATATGTTGTACTAAGATCAAATTTAAATAATGTGGAAAACTGTTCTGTCTGCCTGTGTGAATTTTGGCTGTGGGAGCTTTATTTTGGAAAGTGATCTGATACTAATCTGACATCTGAAGTTCTATTGACATTTTGTCTCCAGGGTCCACTACTGCCCAGGAGTGACATAGTGTTTGTAAGTGTCAAGGATGCAGTTTGCATTGGAGTAACTGATACTTGAAGCCGCAGTAAGAGAGCGCTTTTCACGAAAGGATAAATGCCACCACATCACAGTGAAAAACTGCCAGCAGAGAGTAAAACATGTCAAAGGAATAAGTGCCTTCACTTGCTCCAGTCCATTTCTAGGTCTTTCACTTGACAGTTTTAGAACAACAGTAATATATTCTAGCATCAGGTCTGAAGACAATTATGTGGAATTGCTTCTTTCGCATCTAGATTTGCCTGTCGCCAACATTTTCATCTCAATCCAATCCAATCTGAAACCATTTGAGCAAATAAAATGATATTTGCCTCATCTTCTGTTACAAGCTTTCAAAATTACAGGCTTTGGGAAAAATCAATACAAAATGCCAGCTTAGCAGCAGACGTATTCTTTGTGAGAATGCTAACTTTTCCTCTTCATATGTCTCCCCATTCCTTCACAGAGGCAAAGGGAAGAGACTTTGAGCTCCTCACCAACGAGTAGGGAGGTGGTTATTGTGGTGGATGTTTATAAACTACTTGTGCTTGCAGGCCGAATGCACAATTGTCTTGTCTGAGACGCTAACCTTTAGCATCTCGCTGCGCTTCGGCGCATCTTACAAAGTTCACTGTGAGAAGGGAGTCTTGACCCTGCGGATGATTTGGAGGACTGAAATACCACTTTCATTTATTATTTATCCAGGCTGGCCGAGAGGAAGGGAAGCCGTGGTGCTGTCATACCTGACTGGCTAATGTAAGAAGTGGCCATCTCACGGTATCCCTGGGGAATCAAAGCCCATTACTGGTTTGAGAAATGGCCTAATGTCCACTGTGAACACACACACACCAGATGAAAACATTAAGATGGCACTGAGATGTACATAAACACAAAACACACGCACTCAACGTAAGCAGTGTGTTGTGTAGTGGTTTGAAATGAGACTTGAGAGACGCAATGCTCCACAGAAATGAGAAATAAACATTTGTAATTCAAGACTGGTGAATCCCAATCATAAGATTTCTTGTGATTCCAGAAAAGCCCGTTCATTAGGGTTAGCGGTACAAGCTGGGGACATGGAAATCACGACAGGGAAGTCCCAGGTATTGTAAAGTCTGTTAGGTTATCAGACAATAGTCGTTACAGCATATCATTATAACCAAAGGAATTTAGATTTATACAGCCTTATAGCATAAATATGAATGAACCACTGCATTATTCACAGTCAAAAAGGACTGATTGGACTTTTGTAGTGCAATGTAACGCGTGCATTTCTTGTTAAAATGAGTACTTTAAGACATTTTATTGGGTTGGAAGGTACACTAGCCACTTCATATGCCTTTCTATGGGCTTGTGTGTGTGTGTGTCTATGTATGTAATTGTCAACATGGAGGCTTAATGACCCTTTAGATCTGTAGCTAATGAACCATATGTGTATGAAGTATAGGTCTTTGCCTTTCAATGGGAGATTCCTATCAATACCATAGATTAGATTAATATTTCAAAGTTAATGTTTTTGTTGAAGAATTTGCAAAACAAACATGAAGTGAGGCTTCACAGTCGCTTGTGCAGGAAAATGCAATTTTCTCAGACTTCACCGCTCATCTTTTTAATTACAGACTTAATAGCTTTATAGATTTTTGAAAGATGAATTCTTATTGGCATTTTTATAATTACTGGTCTTTATTGCTTTTTATGAAAATAATTGTCAAGGCTCATTTACCCCACAAACCCTTTGGCCAAGCAGATGTTTTTCAATGACGAGGAAAAACAACTTTGAAACATTGGTCTTCCTTTTCACTGTATTCCTGGCTCAATCTGCATTTTTTTCTTGTGTAAAACTCCTTTTTACTATTAAAATATTTAAGCAAGCCTTTTAACTTTTGTAATTGTAAAGGGGGCCTAAACCGAATAAACTAAACAGAATTCTATTTGTATACATCATCTGTACAGGTGATTTTCTCTAAGAAAATTTTTTTTTTTTTTTTTCCGTGTCAAAATTACATTTTTGGCCAAATTTATCAGTTTGTTAGTTTTAACTTATGGCAACACAGACCTGCATTGGGGACAATTACATATGTGCTGACGACTACCACAATCCTGATCATAGTCAGTGAATAACATCATCGTGTTGAATATTCTACAGTGGCTTTCTGCCATTACCTGACACCTCTATTACCCTTATCTTCACCACGTGTCTGTGTCTAGCTGTCACCTAACACCTGCCCCACCTTGAGGCAGAGACCTACTTTTTAGTGCCCCTTTAAATATCAGCTCTCAAGTGCGTACAGACTAGCTACAGTCTGATATTTTAAAATGATGATGCACTGATGGGACAGCGTGTTCAAACACACCATGAACCTCAGAGGCAACTAAAACCAGAACAATGCGCATTGGTCTGTGGTGACGCATGGTTTGGCCAGAATATCACGTATGTCAACATACTATGAAATGTGCTGCTAAAATAACTGAACCTCTTCAGTATTAACACATGCAAAGAGCCAGAGTGAGCCAAGACTGCTTCAGAGCTCCCTCTGTAGAGAAAATATATCTGGACACTTCAGCAAAACATATTTGGAAAAGCTGGCCAAGGTTTCCTCATGTAGTCTGCAAAGGCCTTCAAGTGAAGCGGCCTTAGACAAACAGTGGCTCAGATCCAGAGCCTGCTAATATGTTGGACAATGAATTTGGACAGGCACAAGAAAATTAACCATGTGACTATGTGGGATAGTAGAGCAGGCACATTATCTTTTGTGAAATTCACACCCACCAATAGACAAGACTCTTCCAGTCACTGTTTAATTTAGGCTGAAAACCTGCACAGAGAGAAGAGCATTTGGCTAACCTCATCACCACTAAAAGGGAAATATGCATTGATTTAGCCTTGAACTCCCTGCTGAACTTTACTGGCTCGCTTGACTGTGGTTTTCCAGTACATTCCCAATCCCTCCTCTGTTGTCCGGGACCCAGCCTGGATACAGACAATAACCGGAAAGAGTAGAACATTTTGGAATAAAGTGCATGTAAATTTCACCCTTTACATTTGCCAGAAGCATCTGTTTTATCAATGAATTCTGAGTTCCATAGAGCCAAAGCTGTGGAATATTTCAACCCATGCTTTATTTAACTGGTTTGGACATACAAAAGAAAAGAAAGAAAATTTAAAATCTGACTTTCCCCCCTGGACCCCTGCTAATAGGCATGCTTGGCCCCTCTGTAAGCTATCGCATTCGGGGCTTTTTTATAATAAGACCATGGGTAATTTGCCAGGGCCTGGGCCAACTGAACATGTTCACAACACTAAAAGGTAAGAACAGGCTATTTGCTAGAATATTATATATAAACCAGTTGGCAAATCGCATTTATGGCACTGAGAATAAAGCGAAAATCAATTTTACTTTTAAGGCGAAATTGGGTTTCTTATAGTGTGAATAAGTGTTGGCTTAGCCTTTCTGTCCTTGGCTGTATCTGCTGAAACTCAGTCAGGAAACAGTCCTGGTTATGGTTCCAGCATTTTCAGTCTCTATGGTGCTAGATCTTGCACTGCAGCATAAAGTCAGTGTGGTCTGAAGAGTGTCTCTGTATGTCTGCTACACATGTGAATATGCTCGACAGATGTTTGCTGGCTTCCAGGCAGACAGCCTCTCCTCCCCCTGGCCTTTTTGGCTCTGGTTGTGACATGGTGACACACAGTAGCATCTGGAGTTCAGACTGGGTCACCCAGGGCAAGCATGATACAGAGCAGTACAGTAAGGCCGCCCACAATTTTCAAAATGCACGATCATGAGAAGACTGAGAAGGAAAAATTTGGGCTTCAACACTTACAGTACGTACTGAGCCCAGCATATTTTGGATTATTTGTTTTTTAGTTATTTGACGACTTAAATCCACATATTTTGGCAATTTATATAGCAGCAGCTTGCAACAATAAAACTTTATTAACAGCAATTGTAAGGTGAGATTTTTTTTTTCCCCCCTCATTTGAGGCTAACACCAAAAACATCTCACTTCATGGACTGGACCCCAAGGAAAAGAATTTGGCTTGGTGTTATTGATTGTACAACTACTAAGAACAAACTGTCCAGAGAAACACCAGAATTTCCATGCTCCTTATTGCTAGGTAGTTTTAGGTGTCATTTGATACCGGTCTTACTCTGGTTTCCTCCCACAGTCCAAAGACATACATTTTAGGTAAATGGTGACTCTAAAATTGTGTGAATGGTTGTCTGTCTGTGAATGTCTTTCCGTGTTTGCTCTGAAAGGTGTACCCCACCTCTTGCCTAGTATTTGTTGTAATTGGCTCAAGCTTTCTGCTACCCTGAACAAGATAACCTGCTAAAGGTAGTGGATGGGTGGATGATACTGGACTGACCCTTAAATTACCGGTCTACTTGGTCTACAGTATCATACAAAAGTACAGGCTTGCTTACAACAAAGGTTGATATGGCAAAGGAGCACAAACTCCAAATTCATTAAGTCAAAAGCAGATTGCAAGTTCTGGGAGTTCTTTAAACTATCTGAATATGAATTAAAATTACATCAAAATCTATAGCACAAAGAGCAGCCAACCAAAAGTCATGCTGGGGGAGGAAAACTTGAAAACAAAACTTAACAATAAGAAAATGATTCCTGGTTGCCGGTAAACCACATGAATGTGGTTTATTGTTTTATTTCTTACGAGAACTTAAGCAATGAGGAGCTTTTGGGGGTTTCAAATCATGCTCATTTTTTATACATATTGCTATTTTATGTTGATGTATTTGACAGGATTATGAACATTCCTGGTTCTTGAAAGCAACCGAATGTTAACAATGAACATATACAGTGGAAGCCATAAACACACACCCATTTAAAAATACGGACCCTTTATTCGGTTTCATTCCTTTTGTTAGACTAGATACAAGACTATTTGTCTGCATTTCCGTTTTTAGCTGATAGTCGGCCGTGTTCTGAGACAGTCAAGCATCAGCTCATGAAACAAACATTTAGCAAGCACACAACAGCAAAGCTGCCAGCTGATGTGCACCCGTTTAAATCCATCCCGTCATGTAAATAACTTGTTTCAGTATGCTTTCAATTAAAGCAGAGGATGGAGTGCCATTGCTGCCTTTGATGGATGAGCTTAAATATTGGAGTGTACCGTTGGATGACAAAATGTTCCCCCACTCCACCTCAACTCCTCTTTTCTATTGATTCTCCTGACGGTTATTCATCAGGGCGGTGGCCACTGTCAGATCAGCTGCTCCTTCTCCTCACAAAACACATTTTCCACAGTTATTGATAAAGCTATTTGACCTTTTATTCAAATTTGTGTGTGTGTGTGTGTGTGCGCGCGCGCGCAGATCTGTGTTTTCTTTCTCTCTGCTCTTGCCAGAGGCTTGCAGATCACTGGAGCTACATGAATAAAGTCAGGCTGTTTTGATTAACGCTGAATGAGTAGGTCTATTCTTTGCAGATGTCTGTTTCAGCAGTACTGGGCCTTGCTTTCACATAACAAAAATAAATCCCAAGCCTGTTTTACAGTTTGGCAAAGGTAACCACTTGCATGCAGTACATACAGAGTTTACACACTGGTGTGCACATACACATATACATCAGCGGTCTTACACATACTGTGACTTTCATACCTGTGTACATACTTTGTCAGTGTGCTTCAGAATGCTCTGCTCTTTTGTCAAAGTGAAGACAGACTGTCTTGACTTCATTCCAAAAGTACATGTGCCCTGAGTTAAGACCAACAGTGGAGGCTTTGGCTGCACAGTGGCTAATCGAGGGAGTGTATAGTGACTTAACTAGACCTCTGTGCTATCAGAAGATTCTGACAATTGATGTTTTGCAGAGTTGCAAGGATAGGAAGTAAAGAAGCTTTCCCACATGCATCTATCAGCTAGACATCTCTTATCCATCTTATCTGTAACGGGAGATCATAGGCATAATAAATTGTCATAATTATTCAGTGATGTTGTTATGAACATGCATCACCAACAGATAGGTTTAATGATGCATGTTCAAACATAGGCCACCATTATTCTGCTTTGAATGTTATCACACGTTTTTCTGTTGTCATCAACACCATAGCCATGCGTCAGTAGGTACCAACTTTACATGCTAGTAGGTTCAGTGGGTCATTATAATGCAATATTATGTGTCATAATGTTCTCTGGTTTTGACACAATAAATGCATAATTATAGTTAGAGTCCTGGGTAAAACTGGGAGGTTAGGGTCATAAATAAGATGATGTGATGGGTCAAAAAACTATTCTGGTATTCTGGTATATGCTATGGCTTATAGATCACCAATTTTCTACATCTCCATAATAATAACTATGGCCGTAGATAGCAGGTGACCTACCAAACCACAACTATTATTTGGTAATAACTGATAACTTGGAATTCAGTGGCATGGACACAATTAGCTCCATTTGACTGCATCATAGAAATGTATCTGTTTGGTTCTGTATGCAAATACAGCCATCAGTTTGACTAAATAGTCAAATATTAGGTTTAGGTTTGTATTAGCTTTTCTCCCAGTGGTGTTCATCCACATGTTTGTCTCCATCAGTGAATTTGTGAATGAGTTTGCAGGTTTGGGGGAGCGATCAAACCACTATTTCCAAAAATAAGAATTCCTCCAAAGCTCAAACTTGAAAAGCTTATAGCCTGCTAAAAATAAAGCGATAACAAGCGTGGAAAAACACGAAGCTTTTACCATTGTAGTTAGTTCACATCCACATTCAAAAAGTTATGATAATAAATTATGTGTATTATGATGATGAGAAGAGCATCCCTTGTTATAAAATTCACATTTAACTTTTACTCTATGAAGAGAAGACAAAGCTTTAGACCATAAAGACCCGCTAATCCCATTTATAAGCACAGCAGTTACCAAACAACTTTTAATGACACATTTGAATATTCTATATTAATTTGAAGCCCTAAAAGGACCTGTATTGTGCGTTTACTGCATGTATATCTAGTGTGATTTGAGTGGTCATATCTTTTAGAAATACATTGGAATGAACATTTACTCAGTATGTTTATCACATGGCAGATCAATCGAAGAAAAACAGCAGTTGCCTGTTTTGTCATCAGTAAATCCAAATTTTACTTTACACTAACAGGAAAGCTGTTCTCTTGACCTTGATGGCAGCAAGTGTTCAATAACAATGTCATATAAGATCACAACAGACTTCAGGTTTTTCACAATAAAGTGCTCCAATGATGTTTTGGCTAAGTGGCCCAGATGTCTACAGAGCAGTTTTGGAGTAGGCAGGCCTCCCCTCACTGTTGATAGTCACTCTGTAATACATCTAAAACTCAATGTATTTTCTTGATAGATGGTCACCTAACACAAAACTTGATGACGGTTGGGGAAGCATTGCATCATGGTGGTTGAAGTACAGATACAATTTTTCATAAGTCTGTTTGGACTTCAGTTTGAAACAAAGCAATCATAAATTTGAGGAAAGAATGAATATGATCAAAACAAAGATTTTTTTGTTGGTGTTTTTATTTATATGATGACTCACAGCTGTGTTTATATGGTGTATGATTCTAAGCCCTGTTGAGATTGAACCACAGCAGTTTTATCCTATGAAATTTGTGCTCGTGTCTTTTCCTTGCTATCAATAATTAATACTAGATCTTGGAATGAAAAAGTAATTTCCCTTGAAAGAACCTGATATAACTGACATAAACCCCCTGCCCTAAAAACACACCCCACAAGGTATCTAAAAGCTCACTAGGTGCCAAAAAGTGAGGAAACAGAAATCTTTCTAGCAAAACACAACAACGAGAACAACCCATTGAAGTGGAGAAGTGAAAAACAAGAGAGACTTAAGATGATTCTCATCTTCGACTCCAAAGCCTGGCACTCCAGTAGAAAAAAAAGTGGGAATGTAATTTCCTAGACTAGGAACATAAACCAGGAGTAATCTGGCCTGTAATACCTCCTAGTCCTTAAATAAAAGCCCTCCATTTTAAGTCTTCAACCTCGTTTTTTTCCCCCCCTCCCTTCCCCAACTTTAATAGGATTTGGTAGAAAATGGCTTTGTGAATCGCTCCTCTCTGTCTTGCTCAGGGAAGAGCGGGCTATTCTCATTGAGAAGTGCTTAATTGCTTTAAATGACTGATGATACATCTGGAGAGAAGGGCCTTGAGCTAGGGGCCACAGTCAGCTTTTCTGGACGATGGGAGGAGTTGTTTATCAGTGTATATGTGTGTTAAGTATAGGGAAGCATTCATACATTTATGTGTGTAAGTGTTTGTAACAAAAATGAGATGCTTGGGATAGATGGTTCTCTGCAAGGGTCATAAGGCTGTGCATGTATGTGAGTGAACCCCCTGCCTGTTTTTGTGTGTCTGTGTGTGTGTGTGTGGACATGCATGTGCATGTGAGAGAGGGTCGCCAGACGGTGTTCGTCCTATCGACACCCCAGTAACAGACTAAATTAAAGCTGTGATGAATTGTAGCTGTCATGGCAGGAGAGAAGGGCGACTCTGCACCGTATTCCACCTCTGATTAGGTGGGGATAGAAAGATAGAGAATATCATTATCAATATGTAGCACTATATTTTCATTAGATTTTTCTGTCCGCAGCGGACAGGTTGATAGCAGGATGATTTTTCATTTCAAGAAAAGATTAAACATCTTCATGGATGTCAGTGGGGAGTTTAGTTAAAATTTTTAGCACCTTTTCTGTCAGTGATGAGAATGTTTATGATCATCTCAAAGGCCTCAAAATAGCTCTGATACAATATATATGACCATTTTCTTATAAATAAAATTGCATAAAAAAGCTGCTAAGGGTCGGGGATGCAAAACTAAATGTAAAATGGAGAAATCCTAATAGTTTTTTTATTGTTGTAGGAAACATATGTCCACTGAGTGGGTAGACTGTTTACTAAGAGAAATAGAAGTCACAGTAAAATCAGGGATTGCGGGGTATTTTATATTTGTGCACACTGTGCTTTGAAAGTGGCGTCCTTTGGGTGGACCGCAAGGGTTATTTTTTTCAGTCACAACCAGAGGAAGCAACATGATGCAAGGAAACACCAATTTAGCTCACTATACTTGCAAGTACACACTACACTTTTCAGGACTAATGACGCAAAAGTAGTTCTTTGAGGTTTAAATCCAACAAATTCAACAAACTGATAGTAACTCTGTACTGTGTTAGCAAGCATGAATGTGTCCAATCTTTTATAGGGAAAGTTATTATCACATCCTCAGCAGGAGTCGCTTTTATACGGTCAAAACATGAAAATATGTCCTCCACTTAAATTGTCTATAGTGTCTGTCTGTTTCCAGTACGTGCTACGGTGGGGTTCTGCTTATCATTTGGTTTTGTAGTGCAGCCACAAGTCCTAACTGAATTGTGAATTCGAACATCTCCTGAGCTTGCGACCCCCTGGTTGAGTGTATGATGAGAGAGCTGGTAATCAGATGTATACAGAGACTGTCATCAGTTGCAAGGCAGACCTGTGCAGACTTAAAAGAATTGTTTTATGCCTTCTCCCATTCAGTCTTTTGAAATTCTTCCCATTTGAATCATCACTGTAGCTTTACAGCGACACCAGTCACAAATATGTAAGTAGAGGGAGAAGGACAGCGGGGGAGTAAAGTGTAATTGCAAGGACCAAACATTATTTTGAGATAGTCTAAATAAAAAGAAAAAGTAGAAGGTTGTAATGATTTTCTCTCTATGTACGTATGTATGTGTGAAAATTTCAGGAATATTAAGATTTCACCTTTATGTGTTGTGTTGTGTAACGTGTTGCGTGTTTGTGTTTAACAGCATTGTTATCATGCCAATTGTGGTAACTTCACTAAAATCGAAATAACACACACACAGAAAAGACCTTCAAAATCACTCTTTCTAAATTGAACATACACATTTGCATGCAGCAGAAAAAAAGTGAATGAAAAACACATAATCCAAAAATACCACTATTCCAGTTCGATACTCCCAGTTAAACACTCAAATATTTATGTGTTCATTCATGTAGACAATACAAGCAAGTTTAACCATAATAAGATGTTAGGAAAACCTGGCTTCCCTACGTTATATTGCACACAAATAAAGTCAAGGAAAATGATTGAACATGACTCTTTTCTACAGTACATTAACAGTGCTTAACTCCAGTCTTGTATATATTCCTTGTATCAATGTTTTCCCCAGAGAAATGTCTGCTGCTCAAACACTATTTACACCATGCTGTACTAAAAATCTCAGTTGAAAGTGATACATAGGAAACTATTTTTAGCTGATCTAACTCCACATATTCGGTAGACTATATATCCTCCCATGGTGGTTAGCTGTGTATGTGTATATATTGTTTTATCAGTGACCCATATCCTGTTTACCTGATGGAGGCAAAAGCTCAGTGTCGAAACTCCTTAAAAGTCAAAGCCAAAGGGGGAAAAGGGTGGAGGAGCGCATCCAAACGTATACCACATGTTATCACACACATACACATGCACTCTTAATACACACACACACACACACACACACAATTACACACACTCTCCACCAGCCGCAGGGCGCCATGGTTACCTTGGAACTTTAACGTGGACCAGCTGGTGTACTTGGGTTGTGAAATTGCACTGCACTCACACACGCATACACACACACAGACATAGGCACACAAATTTGCAGAGGATCAAAGGGAGTTGGAGCCCTGCACAGCAGCCCTTCTGCTCCTGCCCTTGGCTAAATGGACGACGAAACATTCCAGGGTGTCCAGCCCAGTAATATCTGGCCTGTAGCCTAATGAAGATCGACTGTGTTTATAATTCTCATGTTTGCTCTGATCACTAACATAATCCTTTCTATACAAACAACATGAAGACAGAAAACCCTCCTTGTTTCTCTATTTTAAGTCAAAGTGCAGATGAAGAAAAGAAGAATCAGAGTAGTACATAAAGATGAAAAACAACCCCCAGTTTCAGCAGACTTTGTAGCTCTTTGCATTTTCACACAGGGCATCACATGATCTCAAACAAAGGAGAAGGCACCAAGGGATGTTTTCCTGCCTGCTTGAGACTTTGACACCTGCCTCGCCGCAGCAAATTGGAATGGCTCAGTCTCAAATGAGATTTCTGCCCGCCGCATGGGGAGAGAAAAAAAGGTCACCCATTACAACAATTCTACATGATTCACGGAGTTATCACATCTCTGCTTGCCTACCTTTCCTTTAATTAGCTTCGGGGACCTGGGCAAAGTGTATGTGCACGTCTGTGAGTGTCTGTCTTTCTGCACACGTTTGTCCGATATATAGAGGTTGTATTTCTCTCTTGGTTAGTTTCACGTCATTTATATTTCCTCTAAAATTAAAATCCTATGTTTATTTTCAGGGACATACAGTATATCTTAAACAACAACAAATTTAAAAAAAAATTACTGACCCATGAAATCTGCCTTTATTTAGCCTGCACTGTGAATCAGAGATTACTGTTATCACTAAGGTGCATGCTACACTGAGTATGACAGAGTGGATGTGGTTCAGTTTGTGCTACTGCATTTGTGTAAGGTGGTCTTTTAATTTGTAGTGACCAAATAAATAACAAGATGCAGATGAGCTCTTTTCATTGAAGATATCCATTGTATGATAAATTCAAGGTGGTATTTCTGTTTCTGGCAGTACATATTGCTGGAACCCATTGCCTTTAGAAATCCAATTAAACATTGCATTTGGACAACAAAGGAAAATGAGACTAATATAATTTTTTGTCAAAATTTCTGGCTGATATAGAATCGCGAGACAAATAGATAATTTTTAATTTGAAATAAAAAACAGTGTTTAATTTGGACTTCCTTAAAGCAGTTCCCATTGTCTCAGCAGCTTGGCAAAGAAGGAAAAACAGGCTACTTGTTTATATTGTCTTGTCAGTTACAATTACAGTATAGACATAAACTGAGCACACCCCACAATGATTGTCACATTGAAAAGTTCCACCCCTACGCATTTTGTTCTAAGTAGAAGGGAAGTTTTCATTCACTATTTTGACAGATAAACTTGCATTCATAGTATCTATAGTCTAAATATCACCACCCCTATACCTTTCACTTATATAACATTCCTCGGTCTCCATGTTTCAGAGTCAGTACTATGCAAGCCCTCTGCTAATCCTGTGCATCCCAAACATGTTGGACTTGATTTTGGTTTCATCTGGCCTCACGTTCATTTTCTTTGGGAAGGTGGAATATGGAAGTTATGTGCCATTTTGAGCACTGGTAAGCACTGTTTTTTATTTTATTTTTCTGCACACAGGTTGACTTCATGTATCATCCATCTACCTGCCTCATCAGTTACTAAAGCATCAGTCTCCACAGATTATCGTTGTGCCAAAATACTGTTGCACTTGTATACTTACTGTACAAATACTGTATTCAGTATTTTCAATATATTCTGAAATTCTATTGACCATTAATTGAGACAATAATAAGATTACTCAGTTGTAAAAATAATTGTTCGTTAGCTGTAGGTGTACTATGCATTGCTATGGACTTTTGTGTTGTGTAAAAATGCATACGTAACATCTACTGTATTATGATAGAAAATATTTTGCAGCTCCTGATTGCTTTTGTTCCTAATAATAAATGTTCTTTATTAACTTTATTGTCATCAGTATTAGTGTTGTCATTTTAGACAGTAAAGTACTTTTAATCAAACTACATCTGTACAACTATTACTACCTTTACTATCATTACTTCTTAAGCTAGTAGAATAACGATGGCAAAACCATAAAGTCACTCTATACAACTTGGCGGCTAGATTCAGAGCCAAGTACATTTAAGATTCTGTTTAAGGAGTGTTGGCTGATGTAGTGACGGCCTCTGCATTGATTGAGAAGGGAGAAGTAAAGAGAAGAGAACAGAGAGCAGAGTCAATGTGATTTGACTTAAGGCAAGATTAACCCTGAGGGTGAAGGCCCTGGTCCAGAATCCTTCAGTCAGGATGACTATGATTCTAGATCACACAGTCCTGCATGCGCTCACTGATGCTTTCATCAATGAGTGCATGCATGCATGTACACAAACTGTCACTGCTGTCACAGCCAAACACTTTGTGCCTCACACACTCGCATAGGCCCACTGCATCAATACCAAAAGGGTTTTAACTCTCAGAGGAAGACATCACTGCATATAGAATCAAACCTATGTAATCAATATCTGTGTTACACTTAAAGTGACAAAGTGCTTAGACGAAGCTCATGCAGGCACACAGCCCCAGGGTAGGTTCTGAATCTACAGATGGATATGTGGACTGTTTATGGTTGTGATTTTGGTTGTGTGATAGACCCTTGCATGTCTGAATCCCTTCGTGTGTCCGAACACCAGCAAACATAGAACAAGAACAGCAAATTAACTTGAAATAATGCACTGCAGATACAAGCAGGGTATCCAGTTTCTCTTGGGAGGCAATTAAATCAACAATGACATTTTATGATTTTTCTCCATAAAAAGATATAATGGTGATACGTTTTAATACGTTTTATATTCTAACTTTGTAGTGAGTCCCTGTGTATATATTGGAAAACAGCAAAGCCCAAATCAAAGGTGCAGGCATAATCAGGAAAAAAACGATCTCAAGAATCTAAATCACTTAAAAAGCTGTTTCTGCCATTTAATTGGCTGAAGAAAGCAAAATGTAGTATTGTCTGCAAAACAGATTTTTCCTATGTGTGTTTCTTAGACCTTGCTAATCTAATGATGAGCTTTTTGGATTCTAGCTCCTAATGTGTTTAATTGGTGTGTTAGTGTGACGTTGAGGGACCCTCACTTTAAATCAATGTGTCAATATCAGCTTAAGTGAACGGGTGGTTTGAAAGCTAACCACAAAATCAGACTAAGTGTGAATTTTCATTTCTCTCACACAGTTGGTAATTATGCTTGCACTCCCTTATCCTCATTCTTTTAAAGTGTCTTTGCACTGTGCGTGCATGCAAGTATGTGTAAGAAATGAAAAGGGGGAAAGAGTGTAAGAGAGAACGAGCCTTATATATTATTGCAGTCATGCTGCCCACGTCTGAAAACATTTCACAGGCAGTGCAAGGGAAATGTAAATCTGAGTTTGCTGAATCTAACACACACGCCCACACAGACAGAAAAAGAAAAAAAAAACCTCATCTCCCATCTCTCCCTTATACACACATAATGCATTAAAATGGAAAACAGCTCAGACTGGCCCCGGCATTGAAGGGGGCCCTAATATTTGTTTTTTCCTCCCCTGTAGTGTCCTCATTGCCAATGACCAAATTTATAATAATCTCTGCCTCAGAGTCCAGCGCTGCGTTCAGAATCTATAATCACCTCAGCAGTGGTTCCTTCTGCCTGGTCGTGTCCTGCTACAGCCCCGCTTCCCTTTAGCTCTGCTTCTGTGACACTGCATTTGGCTCAAGACCTGAAACCTGCCTTTATGTTAGATTGCACGTATATACATAATCTGCTGTTACAAGGACAAAAATTAATACATAAATATACATGGCAGACTTGTGTCCTTGCTCGTGGCCGTTTTCCCACCTTCCTGCTCTGTTTCTAGCTCAAGAAAGAACCAACCTATCAGTCTGCCCCCTGCTCATTATCTGTGTTGTAGTTCAGCTCAGTGTCAGGAGTGGGGGTTCTCACTTGGACACCAGAAACAGAAACTACATACTGTAGGCTCAACTGAATACAATATCCAGCATTTAAATGATTGAGTCGATGGGGGGGGTTAGGGGGCCTTTGCTCCTGCAAAGTGACTTGAGCCACCCTGCTCAAATTAGCAGTAACATTTCAAGTACCACAGTGAATGATACAAGAAATATAATCTAACTTCTTGTCTTTGATTATTATCTACTCTTAATATCGCTTGTAACATGATTGATATGGACCTGTGGAGGATTTTTGTGCTTTATTTATTTGTTTTTTGTAGTTATGTGTCTTACTGACTGGCTACCGGAATGCACCTTTTGATGATGCATTCAGTTCAGCAGCCTCATCTTATGAACACCTAAACACCCTTTAACAACAGAGTAGTTATGTATCTAGAAGCGGGTAAACATTCCTTACAATGTAAAGAGTACGTGAGGGGCGGTCAGAATGTTTGACCGCACCGTCTTTATGATTTGCATGATGTTAACATCAGATACAACCTCGCATTTAACTAGAAACCTGTTAACAATAATACAGCAAACTAAACAGGAGAGGTCACGTGACATTGAGCTACTGCTACTTAGCCAATGAACAGACTTTATTACTATGGTTAGCGATGGTGTTTCTAATTAAATTATTTGATTATTCTCTGATTGTAGACATACATACGAAGATGCTGCATTGGCTGCTTCAGCCCATTGCTGTGATATGTCAGTGTGGCCACCATATTAGACAGGGCAAGATGGACCTGTAGCTGACCTGACCTGAGCTCCAGTTTTCTGGTTAAAAAGCAATAAAACTTTTACATTTTTCAGCTTTGTCAGTGAATGGTTTTAATATCAAAGACTTGATCATCAAAGTTTAGTATAAAAAAGAGTTTGTCTACAGTGAACAAGAATCTCAAAACTTAGGCTACTAAACACTCGAGAGGTGTGTATGTCAAGTAGGATTGCATGGAGTGAATGACGTGTCAAAGTGATAAATTGTAAGATATCATTAAATTCAGCTGTGTCAACATGGATTCGACCTTTTCTCCTATTTTAGTAAAAATATAGTTCAGTGTAAATTGTATGGATGATAAGTGAGACATACAGTAGTACAAGAATAAGCAGTGTTGTACAGCTGTGTAACAAATGTTAATAATATAAGTAAGTATAGTGTGAGTGTCTTATAATATTATGGTAACATTTACTTTTACTTGTTTTTGCTTAAGGGACATTCCTGCCCTGTGCAATATGTGTACAACATTTCCTAATTTTCAGCGGACAAGTTGGAATCCAGATTTATATATCGATGGCTTTGATTCTTTGCTGGTTTACGGATCAGTTTTACATATTGCAGACCTACAGTGAGCTGCTTAGATGAAGTGGTGGTGTAGTTACTGCAGTTTGCTCCAACACTATCATCAAGGTAAGCAACAACTTTTTCTGTGCTGTTCCTGCAATACAGAAAAACTGCTCAATTCATTTTAGTATCATAGTTGCTCAACTGCAAAATGTGGAACCTTGACCCCAAAAACAGTGTTCTATAATCTGAAATGTTGTTACACCTACATTATAAATCTTAAGGAGGCACTTAAGGCCTGCATTAAAATATATAAATCGCTTTAGATATGTTCACCAGTCGAATGGCTCTGCATAAACGGAATCAAGTCTTCTTGTTTCCTATATTGTTCTAATATATATTATTGGTATTGATCGTAGATGATGTCTGTCTGAAAAAACTACAACTCAAACTGCACACGCACAATGTGCTGTTTTGATGTAGTTTCTCCCTAAAGACAGTTATTTAAGATCCGATACATTTGTTAATTTGTAATTTTATAAAACAGTGTGAATTGCTCATTTAGAGCTAAACCCATCTGGTCTCAGGGGGTAGACAAGAGCACCTTTGCTGACTAGCATATTTACCCTGTGTGTTTTGCAGCATTTGTTATTAGTATGAATAATTAATGTTGTTTTTAAATTGCTCATTTTTGTGATGTTAATACCCACTGCTTTGCCAGGGCAGGAACCCACAACAGACATTATAACAAACAAGTGTTACTGGGAATTTTGTTCTTGCATGTCTTTTATTCTGTTCTTATACAATTCCAAGCTACATTTTACATCACCTAAATAAGGTTGCTTAAATTAAATAGCCTGTCTCTTCATCAGTGTTTCCTAATCTGTCAATCTTCTAGACAAGGTCACATCCCTATATCAGGTATTCTAACAATAGACAGACATCTGCACACTCATACATATACAAACATGTGATAAACACACATTTCCCTTAGCAACTAAGCACACATACATATGAAGTGCTCCCACATATGACTAGTGTTGATTAATCAATTGGCTAAAACAAATTTTTACAACCCAGCTCCTCCAGGGGCGTTACCTCAGGCAGTATGCAGTTTGCATAAGTCATAAATCAGACCCATCTGATGAATGCAGCAGTGATAGCTCTTGTTTCTGCACCATCTCTGCCAGGCCCAATGTTAACTCGCTCCCTGAAATGCACGCTAACAGTGCCGGCAATAATCATATGCACATCAGGACTAGCTCATAAATATCACGATCAATTTGGCCTAAGAGGGGGCACATATGCATAAAAAAACAACTTAAACGAAGGACAAGTGAGTGCTTTGCTTGTGTGTTTGTGAATGTTACATTAAAAAAATAGATATGTTTCTCGCGAAGAGAGTTGATGGACCTCTTACATGAATATTTTGCTCATTTGTATGTGTGATTGTGTCCCTGTGTGTGACTTGAAGCAACTGTGACCCCCACACACCACCACTCCATGAATATAAAAACAGCCTACTGCTTTAATATCCTCATTTAATGACTAGCTCCAGTGAAAGACCATTAACAAAATGACATCACACTGGCAATCTCATGCACGCACACACACACACAAACACACACACACACCATGCACACAAAAAGCATGCAAACTGAGCAGGGACATTCTCATGTTCCACTAAAGAAAGACTTAAATAATTTTTTCATTGTTATGCTTGTGTGAGTACAGTTGTGTTTTCATTTAATTGCAATTTTTGGCATATAGGCTATAATACTATCTGTGTGTGTGTGTGTGTGTGTGTGTGTGTGTGTGTGTGTGTGTGTGTGTGTGTGTGTGTGTGTGTGTGTGTGTGTGTGTGTGTGAATATGAGTATGATAACAGCAGAGTTGGGGATGCATTTTCATCTCACTAATTCAAGGGCAGCTAGTAATCATGCAAAGTGAATTCATAGAGACATTACAGGTACATATGCTCTTTCATATTTACATCATAGACACTGGCAAACTCACACAAATGCAAGTGCATGCATACTCGCTGACTACACACAACCAATTTGTAATATTGAATACCTGACAGAGAAAGATTTCATAATCTATTGACAGTGTCACAGCACAGTCATGCAAGGTGGTAGAGCTATTGATAAACACAGTATTGGCCTGTCATCCACATTCCTTGATCTGGGCTAATGTAACCTAGTAAAAACAGAAAATCCAAGACCACTACTGATGACATCATAGCACCCGGGGGAGCTGAGGACTCCTGCGCTGGAGCACTCCACTTTTCTTATCTCTTACCACCAGATAACACATAGGCAATGAAAGCTATAAGAAATACTTTGTGTTTGATTAAACAATACACTATTTATTTTCTGTATAGATTACAAAAACTTGTAAAAAAAACTCCTAATATATATATATATATATATATATATATATATATATATATATATAAAACATCTTCCAATAAAAAGATTAAAAAAATACATTATTTTTTCAATAATTAGCTATTTTCAAAAACCCTTGAACTGTCATTACATTGATACACACATTTGCATATACCCATGCTTACTATGTGCCTGGACTAATGCACACACAGACGAAAAACTAAATGAAGTGATCAAAATCCCTCTTCCCAAACCATGCAGCTTGCCATCATTCTTGAAAAAAAAAAAAATGAAATAACATCCAGCGCCGTGCTGCATTGCTATTAGTTTATAGTTCTAATCAGTGGGTAATACCGTTGATATACTGTTCCTCAGGACACAAGTCCCCCATGGTGGCAATTATTGCAAAAAACACCCAAGATCAACATCCTATCACACACACTTGTAAACACCCGCGCACCATACACATCATTTTTGTCCCTCCAATTAGAATTTTTAATATCCTGGATGGCGTTAATAGAGATTAATGGCCAATCGCCATGATGAATTCCAACGTCATCTATTATCATTCCAGCCTTGGTTCCAGTCCGCTCTAATTACATCCTCAAAATGCCCTCCGCTCAACAACCCCCAACAACCTAAGATCAATCAATAATTTTAATTTTGGGATGCCCCCCAACCCTGCTCCATTCCCTATGCTTGTCTTCTGCTTTTGCTCCTTTGTTCCTTCTTTGTGCGTGTCGATTTGTTTCCAAAGAAAATCAAATACAGAAGAAAAAAGGCTGATGGGGAATTAATTACCCATCTCATCTATAGCTCCCTTCGATTCCTTCGTTCTGTTTGTTCGGTCGCTCGTCCATCTGGTTTCTGCTGGTGTCTGCTATGTCTTTTCTCCCTCACCCTCTCTCCGTCTGGCGCATGGGGGGGCACTTTTCACTCCTTCCCTCTTCTTGTCACATAATTAGCATGCAGATATGCATTGCCTGCTTCGCAAGTCAAATCGCCTCGCTATTTCCCCCACTCTGTCTCTCGGTTCCATTTTGGGGGTTTGATTGTTCTTTCTCAGATAGGCTGCTTCAGTTGGATAAGCCAACAACCCCCTTCCCCACCACCACCACCACCACCCGTCATCTCCCCAAGTACACAAATATGAAAGCACATAGTGTATAATAACATTCCTCTTTGTCCATAAATGACAGAGGTTTACCCAATATATCCCTCAACTCTGCCCTGCTGCCAATCATGCAAAACAAGTCAAACATGAAAAGTTAAACACATTTCAAAACACCTTGCTTGGGCTACAGACTGTGTATATGTCCCAGCCTGCCAATAATATTTAGCATACCTCAATGGAAGGAATCATATGATGCATGCTTTCTCTTTTGGTGTGAAACGCTCTTGCTTCGTTGGCATGTATTCACACAGACACTAGTACTGTATGTGTTTTGCAAACACTCCCTCACCCCCCCCCCCCAACACTGCATAAATACACTTCTCCTCCCTCTCTCTTTCTCACACACCCAGAGCATGTCTGCTAGTGCAGGAAGATGTTTGCTCAGCACATTTCAGTATGAACATCATAATACTCTATCTAGCTGCCATTCGTTTCCTTGTCATAAATCAACACGAGCCAGCAGTTTTTATTCCTGAACACTGCGAGACAAAAATCACATTAATCTCTAAAACTCAAATGTCATTATATGGGGAAAAAAGCAAGGTGGGTTGCAACATCTATTTTTGATAGCCATGAGAAAAGATATGTGCAAAGAGTCAATATTTGACCTTTGGCACATTGCATAGATTGAGGTCATAGTGGAGGCCGGACCTCTATCTTTCACCTTCGTTTAGCTTTGAGGTTTTAGACATACTTAAAATCTCACTAAATATATACAGTAGTATTGACAAAGTATATAATAGTATATAGTAACATTATCATAAATTATCATTGTTTCATCAAACATAAAAGATAAGAGAAGTTCATTGTCACAGTTGTGCAACATAGGCAAAAGTGAAATACCATGGTCCAAGTAAGGAATTTCCTTCCCAAGCGTCCTTACATGTGGTTCTAACACATAAACCCACAGACAGCAACAAGTGTCAGAGTCTAGGAGGTTTCCCTGTGTAGTCATGTCTTGGTATCATTGGCACCAGGCCAGCTTTGCCATCTGTCTCTTCTCCCCCTTTCCCCATCTCTCCTCCTCCTCCTTCAAGCCAATCTGCTCTACATTTGCTATCATTACGTGCCTGCCATCCTTATGGCACATCAGAGATAGGCGCCAGGCACCCTTTACCCCTCTCTCACTCCTCCTCCTCACGCCCCTCTCTTCACGCCCCTATTTCTGCACCCACTCGCCACAGTTCTCTAAAGGGTCCAGGTGGCACCTTGCCCTGCTCTTCTCATGGAACCAGGATGGTAAACAAAGAAGTGCGACGAAAAGAACAAAAGAGCCCCGAAAATTAGGATATGCTCCATTCCACATCCTGCCAGCAGCCTGCTGTGCTTCCTGTGCCCACAGGTTTGATGCTGATTTGTTGTTGTTGTTGATTGCTTCTTCCTCCTTTGGATGGTTGTTGCTGAGAAGTAAACCCTCTTCAAACCTTGGAAGTTCCCTTGCTTTGGTGCTATTGACGGGACCTTGGTACGTCTCATATGCCCACACACTCTCTTACACACACACACACACACGCACACACACGCGCGCACAACACACACACAGTTACACACATGCACATGAACGTAGATGCTGCAGAGTGTTTCTCTCAGAGCTCCCTGCCACTTCGTCCGCCTGCTGCCTCGAAAGAACTGGGAACGCCATGGGATCTACCAGAGACTCACTTACACGTGCACACAGACACAAGCTGGATTTAATACACACGTGCACTTGCCGGTCGTTTGAGGCTGCAGGAAAGTGAATAATCAATTAAGTATTGATTTCTTGTAAGATTTTTTAAATTTCAAAGGCAAAGACAAAGAGGATAGCTTAATGAGAGCCGCCGTGAGCGAGAGGAGCCGCAAATCAGCCAATAAACAGAGACGGGGGAATAAACGAAGGTGAACGAATGAACCGCTCGTCACTGCAATATGCTACTGTTTTTTTTTATTTTGTTTCTCTATTTTTCTTACATGCCCCTCCAGATGAATTAATGCTGAATCCGACAATGGTTTCCTATGGAGACGAAGAGATGGCGAATGGGCGAGTGAGGGTTAAAAGCAAAGGCTGCAGGAGGAGAGAGAGTGACTGGAGGACTTGGTAATTAGGCAGTCGGCTACACGCGTCTCATCAGTATGCGGAGTATGCAAATTGACCGGCTGGCTCTTTCTTTTTGTCATGGATCAGAAGGCAAGAGCTGCAGAAACGAATTAAAAGCTTTTATTCTACCTGATATATGCAAATGAGAGGGAGAGGGGGATGAGGAGCAGAGCAAAGAACACTGTGTAACCTCAGAGATATACAATGGACTTCACTGCAAAGGACAGTCAAATACAGTCACAAAAATACAATGCTGTTCTCTCTCTTATTCTCCTACATCCTGGGAGATTGTTGTAAATTTGCGCTGGAAATAGCGAAAGAGAAAACGACAATCAGACATGCACTTTCATTACCTATTATGCCTATCTCCGCATATTGATAGGCTGCCTCGTGGATGATAATTACCTTTTGGAATATCAAATCGCGAAATGAGCCCCGGAGTGAAGGAACAAGAAGAAAGGACAGAAAAAAGAAAAACAGAGTGGAGGTATGCAAAGGCGCTAATGATATTCAGAGTGCTGACTGTGTGTCATCTGCATGATGACAACGGCCAATTTTAATGAACCATTGGCTCCGCCACAGATAAGTAGGAGAGAGAAGGATATGGGTAAGGAGGAGGGTGAAGCGAAAAGAACTTTCCCATCCTTTTCTTCTTAATTTGCCGGTGATACTTGCAGATTCTGCGTCGTGTGGATTTACAGTAACGAAGCATGTTGGAAAAAAAAAATGACAACCTTTTCCTGCATTGTCCCTTGAAAGGAATAAAGGCCACAGAAGATGAGAGTGTCCCTCCATGTAGGATTTTGTTTTAGCCGCTTGGGGTGGTATTCCATTGCCATGTTGTTCAACTGGGCTTTGGATCTGATGGCACTCACTCCTGTACCAACCATCGCACTGACGAGCCAAAGAATCTGTTGGAAAACACATGTATACACACGCGCAGCATCATTCACAGTGCTGCCCTCTCCTCTTCCTCATCACTCTACAAAAAGCCTTCCCATCACCGTTTTGCATATTCGCATGCCGCCCCGCCTGCCACAAAGGACTAAACAGCCGTATGCAAAACAGTCTGGTATTCCCACTTACATAGCAATGAGATGAACAGTGTGAGAAAGAGGGAAAGGGGAAGCGGGAGCTGGGCGGGGGGTAAAACAAGATGAAGAGCGGAAGACAGGAAGATGGGGGGGCAGGAGGGCCACAGGGGAGCTTGTTGGCACTAAAACGGGGCACGTGGGGTGATACCACTCCTACTGCGTGATGACAGAAAGAGGCAGGCGTGGGAAAAACAGAGGAGCGGGGGGTGATAAAAGGCAGAGGAGAGGAGGGAGATGAGGCCATGTTGGCACTAAGAGGGGGCACGTGTTGCCAGAGGAGGAGGGGCAACGTGGGTGGGTGAGGTGCAGTGGGAGGTGCAGGGAAATGGGGTGTTAGATGGGGGCGCGTCAGGGGGTGGCACTAAATACAAACGAGTGTCTGAAAAGGTTCTTAGATTGAGGGGCCACCTGCATTAAGGAGGAATGTCACACCATTAAAACACAAGACGCACATGCAACCTCGCTTTACAAACACAGACACACACCTCTTATCAGATCTCATGGGAATATGCTGGGGGGGGCTTAGCCACCATGCCTGTGTCGAAGCGTGGTAACTTCAACATGAAATACCCACAGAGCTGCAGGGGTGCCAGTATTGTGTGTGCATGCATGCTCACACACACACCTATCACTTTTATTTCTCTCTGCATATGCAGATTCTTCAGGAAGCTTAAGCTTCACTACAGACCTGGCACAAAGCCAAAAACATAAACACAGAGTGTCTGGGAGTGTGTACACACAAAAAGACACATGTATAGGAAGGTATTTTGTAGCTTTGTGTGTGTGTGTGTGTGTGTGAATAAAAAGCAAAACATTGATTCTTTTGTAAGATTTGACTCTTTTGCGAGATGTTTCATTGCAGAGTACAGTAGACTATATTCGTAGGCCGTGGGTTTTTAGCCAATTTAGCCTCCATTAAAAGTCATACTGTACTTTAACCTATAACAGATATGCAAAAAGAAATTGCACTTAATGAAAAAATTTTTTATGTACCTTTGACTTGCACCTTAACTTTGATAGATTTTGTCACGTACCATACATACATACATACATACATACATACATACATACAGTATTCACTCACATTTTTTTCAAAAATTTTGGGAACAGTGAATTTTATTCTTTGATATTTTTGTTTTCATGTTTACTGTTATTTTAATAATAAAGATTGTTGTTCATACAAGTTCTTCAACAAGTGTTCCAAATGAGTGAAATAGGTTGTGTGTGTTTTCCTTGTCCAGGTCAGTGTGTTCATTCATTTTCATTGGGAAACATATACTTGTACCATTCAATTCTTTGTCCTTCCTCAACCAAGTGTGATAAAAATAAATAAAGGGAGAAAGTTACAAAAAGTAGGCTTGTATAAGGTCTTGACATCAGCTACGGTGGATGTTGGGCCTTTAAGGCAAAGGTCTAAAAATGGCTCGATGTGTAGTTGAACCTTGGCCTTGATGACAAAAACAGTGAATCTGTTTGACTCAAGTCAGGAGTTCACGTTCGGCATCTCAGAGTCATCCAGTGGCAAGTCGATTTGATTATTTTCACATTCATTTCTAGTTTAAGAGTGATAGTAGTTTCACATGTCTTCCTTGAGATGCAAGCCTATAGCTTTTAGCCTCTCTAAGTGAATTATCAGTGGCAGTATCAAATTACCCTCAACAGAGACCAAAGGTTACTTAAAGGCCTTTTAGTCATCCACGCTGGCACGCCAGCTAATTTACAGCAGACTCATTAGATCAGCATTAAACACAATTTCCTGCCGACAAATTTCATTTGGTAGGAAAATCATTACCATGGCAATAATAAACAAGCTTATACAGTAGTGGCTAATGGCAATTTGAGTAAGCTAATGTCGTCAGCAAACCCCAGAAATAGCAACAGTTGCTTGAACAGCTTTGATCAAAGCTCTGTTTAAAATAGATGTTGACGTGACAAGTGTTAAGATTACTTTGGAGTTTGTAAGTCTTTCTCTTTTCTTTTTCTTTCTTAAGCTTTGTCTTGGGCTGGACTATGACAGTGGAAATATAATGTTTCATAACTGTCTGTGCACAGGGTTGTGTGTAGCCTGGGGTTGCTGTGCTGAACAATAAACCATAATTTGATAGATGAGAAATTACAGTGGTCCATCTACTGTGCAGGGCCCTCACCCCGGGCAACGCAATACTGCGCTAGATGATGTGTCACATTTCTCAGAGAAAGGGAGAAAAATGAAATTATTCTTTTATACTTTGTTAATAATGTCTTCCTGTGTTTTGAATGTAGCATCCCTGTTTGTTGTGTGTAGATAAACTTATACAACAAATGGTGATGCAGCCTCTCATTAGCACTGACAATTATTAAAAGGCGGTGATATGGATTGATAAGCTGTGTGAGTTCATGCGATGCGTATATTATTGAGAGCAAAAACCTCTAAACCTCCCACAGGTGGAGAGTCACTGCTGATGGGAGATGTGCAGCTAGCCCACCTCTGTTAGCCTTTGCATTTGCCATTAGCAAATGTACATCTCTTTCAGTGCGGCATAGCAGGAGTGCGGCAGGTTGGAAATTATGTGTTTTTTTGAGAACTACTCAGACCAACCATTAGTACCCCTGGAGCATGCTCCATTGTTGCATCATTTGTGTCAAGCATACAGACCTGATTTGACTGGGTCCTATGGCGAGTGACAGCCATGTGAATAAACATGATTGCTGTGATCCCAGTGACAACCAGCACTTAAGTGTAAATTAGCGGGTAGCACTAATAGCAAATATAAGATGGAATGTTTTATGTGCAAGTATTTAACTGGAAATGTGCTTCACTGTACTGAGGCAAAGGTAACACGTTTGCAGGGTGATGGGCAGATATTCCTCATGCTTGATGAATAAGTTGTTGCCTTATGATTTCACCACTGTGAGGTATTTGTTAAGTTTTGTTCTGCCCACGTCTTACAAGAAAGAAATCCATTTAAATCTGCCCCAAGCAGAGTCTTTCACAGTCTCATCATATATATAAACTATATATCAAGACAGTTGTGCTGTTAAGAATATTGTATTTTTATTGCATGTTTCAAAAGCTCCAGCCAATAACACAGAGGCTAATCCCACTCCTTTGTTCTGCTGTGTATGTCTTGTCAGACAGCTGCAGTACTGAAGCCAGTGGAAGAAAACATTTTGTCCTCTTTTTGAAGCCACCAAAGCTCACATCCTCAGAAGCTGATGATGTCATGTAAAATGAATGGCTTTTATTCCTCGGTAATTTTATGATCTTGGCATGAAACCTTGTATTATTCTCCATTCCTCTTTAGGAACCCCACCACCACCTTCTTCTTTTTCTTTTTTTTAAAGAGAGATCTGATAGATGTTCAGAAAGATGGTTTTTTTCTTCATACCCTTTGTTCTGGTCAGTGGTCTCATGCAATGTTTATTAGATACAATTTTAGTGACTGTGACGAGAGGAAAGGTGGAAAAAAAATGCAAAACAAAAGACAGAAGCCCACTGCAGACACTGGTAGTGCTGTCTCCGCTGCACTTTTTATTACAAATTGAGACCAAATCACTTTGGAAGGCACCAGTAAGGGCAGGGATAGATTTCCTTGTGATTTAGAGCAGCAGTATGCATTATAGCATTTAAGATCAGAACTTGTCTGTGTCTGACAATTAACTCGACTCCAGGCGGATTTATGGCCGGATTCAAACAGGGACTGTGTTTCATGGTGAACATAGCAGCCAAAATGGACATGAATAGGAATATGCATATGTGAAAGCCATAAAGGGAAACCAAATGGTTTGACATGGTAAAGGGAAGTAGGGGTGGAGGAGTTCATTCGCCACATCTGAGTTGTCACAGCAGCTTTTTATGATGTATAACATTAGTGGGGGTTGACATGTGCTGGTGCTTCATGTGTGCCTGGATTGTTCTAACAACTGAATGTGACCATGAGTGACTCACTCACACTCCAAGTCTGTTTCTCGGTCCTTGTACAGTACAAGATGAAGTTGTGTCTAATCAGACAAAAATGTATGAGCTGTGAAAGAAACACAGAGAGAAAACATTTTTATGAAGGTATTAAACCAGTTGGCTCTGAGTGATTTCTTTTATGGTCTTTGATGAGTTTAGAATGTCTATTGCTGCTATTATCCCATAAAAATGTATATATTTCTTTGATGACATTCTTTATTATCCTATTTTGTTTACAGGCATTATCACACTGCTCATCTAAATATTTAACCAGCATTGAGCCTGGTTTCCTGTTGCGTTTTCACATAAATTCCATTTTGCATAATTGTAAGCAAGTGAGAACATACCCAGTGTAAGAGTGTGTGTGATTACTGTGTTTAAAGTCACTTACAGTGAATAAAGTATATACAGCCTAGCATTTTAGGTCAACTTTATTTTATTGGGATACAAAGTACAATTTAAAACCACCGCCTGGAAAACAACAAAAAGTTGAGTAACCAGCACAAAGACATGTAACTGAAGGCAAATCCATTATATGCACCAATGCGTACCAGCCTGCAGTGAAGTGTTTTGACTTAAAGTGCTAATTTCCTAAATTGTTATTATTCTCTACTCTGGTGACACTTTCTGTTTTGCATATTTTCTGCTTTACTGGTGTTCACAATATACACCTGACCATAATATAACTAGTAGTCCAGTATTAACACCAATGTGAAACAATTCATTTTCAGCATTATTAATTAAAGATGAGAAACTGTGAGACGTTTTGATTGGAGATGTGTATGAAACAATAATTAGTTCTTTTACAGGTTTAAGTTACTAAAACATCACATTCACTTACCTGCTTCACCAGCAGTTCAGTGAAGTTTGATTGAAGAGTGCAAACCTCAATGAAGATTTATTTTATTCCATTGTATTTACAGAGCCTATTTAAATTTGCTGGATACAATTTTTCAGTGTATGTATAGGACCCCCTTGACCAATTGGCCAAGCCATGATCTAACCAAATTATTTTGCACTGCCTTCTTCAGAATGCCTTTTGATGGAACCTGGAAAACAAGTTTGAACTTGTTGCTCTCAATCAGAATTGGGCCAAGTCCAATTAAATGCAGCTACCATGTGAAATAATTTGTTTGAGAACATTAGGACATATGCACAGCTGCAGCCCCCAAAGCAAAATGCAACCTCTCATGTTGCTATATTACACATTGTTTGGCTGTCAGTAAAACATGTGGTACAGTATTGTGATTACAGTATTTTAATTTTTTTTTTTTTTTTTTTGAAAAAAAAAAAAAAAAACCCAACCCAACTGATGTTCAACAAGAACATCAGTCTGGTCTAGGAAGCTTTGCCACAGGTGTTTTGTTATTTGCTTGGTTCTCCCATGTTTTACTGTTTCACTGCCACACTAATAACACGTGACATTTGTCTGTCCTTGTGAGCCACTCATCGAGGGGATTTCAAACAATAAACCACTGAACAGCAATACTGGCTAGAGCAGTTTTGTTGACAGTGCTGGCATCAATAGATTTACTGTTTTAGCATAGATTTCTGGGCCAGTCTTGTGTGTAAAAGACTGGCCAGTCTGGGCCAGTCACAGGTGCAGGGCTTGAGCTACAAGATACCATAGGTGAAAGCTGGAAACCAATGGCAGCTAAGCTGATGTGTTCAGCAGAACACATTGTATCCAAAAGTGTGAATGAAAGCCTCCTGTTTCTTGTTGGATGGATACATCTTTAATCTTTCTCTCTTCTGGCCTTGATGATGATATGTTTTGGCAAAATACAGTCCAAAACACAGGGTAAAATGTGGTAAAGCATATCTCAAAATACAGAATCACAACACAAAAATAATGATACTATTGGTTTATGTGCTAAAGCAATAAATGCAGCAACACTCCTTGTTTTTCTGTTTGCCTGAATGAATGTGTCTGACTTCTCTTTTAGTCAAAGGATTGGGTACAGTAGATAATGTGCTGGACAATCAACATCACATCCCTGCCCCTCTCTCTCTCTCTCTCTCTCTCTCTCTCTCTCTCTCTCTCTATTTCTCTCTATTTCTATTTCTCCCCAACCATCAGCTGCATCATCCACCTTTCATCAGGCCAGACCATTGATCCAGCACCCAGCAGGGGGTCCTTTCAGTATGCAGTCTAATGTTCTCATTATGTGTCCTGCATGGTCCCTTCACTGATGACTGGCTGATTACCATCTCATTAAGAGACATGGCATGGCAGGGGAGAGAAGGGCCTGTCACAGTTTAAGGAGCTCATAATACATGCTAGAGACTTGCTCATGTCTGATGATACCTGAATGAAAATGATTTCTTTATCTGAGAAAATAGGAAGGATGCATTTGCACTGTAAAATATGACCTGGGAACATTAGGAATGTCACTTTTCGTAACATCATTTGAGTACTTTTAATATAGTTTTAGCTTAGATATGTTTTTGCTACTTAAGTGATGTTAAAAGTCTAATATACTGACCTGAAAGATGGGAAAAAAATAATAACAATTTGATACTAGATAGTTTATAATGTACAATTAGACTAAAATCAGCTTGATCCATTGTTTTGGTGCCATAGAAATCAGTAAATAAGAACAGCTAGGAACTGGTCACCTAATAAGATTGAAGCTCCGAGGTTTGATTCTGAATGTATTTAGCATATTTATATTTGGAAACACAGTGCTTTCCTCACAGACCCAAGCTCCAGCCATCATTTCATGAAGAAATAATGGCAATGTACATTATCATTAATTGCTATGTACAGTTATATAGCAAGTTACTGTTTAATGATGTATCCCAGTTCAGTTGGTCTCAAGGCTAATAGGCACATTTTCTTTAATACTTAGATGTTTGTGTGTGTGTGTGTGTGTGTGTGTGTGTGTGTGTGTGTGTGTGTGTGTGTGTGTGTGTGTGTGTGTGTGTGTGTGAGAGAGCATATCTTTATTCCAGCATCCATGTGTGTTGGAGGGAGAACTGAAAATCCCAAGGTAATCTGAAGCACAAAGGCAATGTCATTATAGACATGGAGGGACATTATTCTAAAATGGCAAGTGATGCAGTGCTGAGACAGTAGATAAGGTGAAGAGAAAATGTGGAGGAAAGAGAAGAGGGAAGAGTGAATGCTTGAATTTGTCATGGACAGATTAAAAACAGGTAGGCTGGAGGACGCTGTGATAGGGGTGTTGTTGTTTTTTTTTACTCTCTTCCCTCTCTTTCTCAATATACCCGCCTCACTCCCTTTTTTGAGGTTTATCTGACATACGATGAATGCAGCAATTTTATCTGAATAGACAAAGGAACAGTGACATGCAGCCTCACTCTGATGACCGACCTTGAAGGAGACGAAAGGAAAGAAGGATAAATAGAGGAGGAAACGAAGAATGAGGGGAAATGGCCATGGTGGTTACTGCCTCTGCCTGCTTGTTACAGTTCCTTAGTAAGAATTACTCAAAACCATTAAAGTTCAGTTGATGATTAAAAGCGAAATCTCTGTCATTAATAGTGGATTGGTGGATAATTCTCAGACACTTGAATACAATAGAAGACATGCAGTATCTATCTTGCAAACCTTAAAATGGTTCTATCCATTTAGTTCTTAGATGTTTTTTCTTATCGCTGCATGAGTAACTGATCAAATCCATCCAACCTTACAGCTACAGTGGAGTGTGATGGCACATTTTCTACAATCTAAAACAGTCCTGCAGAACTAAAAGGAACAGCTTTTTACGCTTAATATTTACAATCAAAGCAGGTGAAAATTATAGAAGAATAAATGTTCACTCTAATAGTCCTTAGGGGCACAAGACATGTTGCCTTGTGATCCTGAGGCAAAACTCACTTTTGTCAAGAGAAAAAAACACTTCTGTTACTATACCCATTGCTTTCATTATGGCTTTCTCCACCTACATGTTAAACCAACATCTAGCTGTAAAAAGTTCAGGCACGTTCGCCAGGGTTGCTGAAAGTCATCCTGCAAAATGTAGGAAGTCACTATCTGATATTGACACAGGTGAATGCGGTTACTGAATGAAAGGCACATCGGAAAGTCAATCACAACATTTCATCTTGAAATAAAACCTGAAATGCAGAGGATAACACCAATGTTTAATGGTGGTATGTTGGAATGTGTGGAGCAACCTTTTCATTAAAGTAGCTCAAGTGTTTTTATGAATTGTGCTTTTGACCTTTTTTAAATCAATCAAATTCATTTGAAGATATGTAATTACCACTAATATGTACTATTTCATTGCTTTTTTGCCCACTGCCAGACATAAAGATGAACATAGTGTATAGACCACACTGCAGTACACGTGTTTATAACAGCAAATCAAGCAGGGCCCACATATTCATTTATTATACTTAGCTTCTTCTTAGTTGCTATGGCATGTCGTGTACCTTGCTTTCTGCATAGGAAAAGTATTTACTGACAATGTGCTGTTTGAAAAACACAATGGTAGACAGATGACTGTCTGACATGAGGATCGTGGCAATAACTGAATGCATGCTGCATCAACCTTCACAACATGTGAGGACTTTTAACCCAAGGTAGCAGCTGCCCGATGTCACCTGGAGTGCATGTGTTGAGCTTAACACACTTTGGCACACCTAAACTTTGTAGTCTGTGGCTGCACATTGAAGTGGAAGGGTTATATGCGGCCCACAGCTGGCATCTTCACTTGTGATGGGACATTACCCGCAGCACAGACTTGAGTTATGACCAAATCAATTAACAGATGTCTTGTGACATCACTACGTAAACAGCCAGCTATGTCTCCGAACATTGCATGAGTGAATTGTCTTAACCTTCCTGAACTGTGTGTTAGTAATTTTAAATGTCTGTAATTCTCTGTCTCACTGAACTTAATCTGAAACAGGAAATGGGTGGTTTCACCAATCAGGCTCAAGATTAAATATCATTTGAAAGAAAAAATGTTACCTTAACCAAGAAAAACTCATGACTGAATGATAGATTTCTGGTAACACAACAATTATTATAAATCTTTATTATTATAGAGTTTACATTAAGCGAGTACGTTGCATTATTGCATTATAGGACCACAGTTACTGGTTTGCAGTTTTATGCCTCCTCCCACATCAGCCCAGACTCACATTCTAATCAGTTCATCCATGAGTAGATGTTTGTGCCAGATGTAATTTAATTACCTCCAAGCATTTCTGTGATAAAGCAGTCATTAGAATGGGATGCAGTGTTAGTTGTGTCAGTTAATGCTGAGACACCACTTCTTGTTGTATATAGGCAAAAATAGTTATACTTCACATTAATTTTGAGGGTAGATGAGTATGAGATTAAGCATCACCACTTTTGTAATACTCATGATCTGAACCTCAGTCAGTCCTTTAATATTTCATAAAAAATAATAAAATGTTACCAGGTTCTCTGCTAGAAAATGTGAAAATGAAAATGTCAGTTTTTGGATGGTATGAACTAATGTCAACTTCTTTCGCTCTCTTCTTTTTGTAGCTTTAACTTTAACATTTTGAAGGCCATGTCTGGAAAGAAAGTTGCATCTTTCTTTGCCCCCCTCAAAATATAAATATTTAAATGTATTGTTTTCTGATCTGATGAGTGATGTAATGTGTTGTTGCACGAGGACTCATGTCTGTATGGACTTGTTTTGAGAGTTTAATATATTATTTTGGGCTTATTTACTTTATTGTTGCAACAAGAGCTGTTATCGTAACGATTTATATAGAACATTGTTTATTAAATGGATGAGAGATTAATACGTTTTCCCCATAAAATGTCTGGTGTTGATGATATAAATGACAAGATATTGTTGTTTTCTAAGTGTTTTGTATTCATCAGTGTTAGGATGTTGTGGCCATTGCTTAAATCATACTACATCCTGTATCACACATTGACCAGTAGATTGTGACGTTACGGATGTTACCAGGCCAACCTTTAACATGTGTGTGACTCTACGCAGACAGTGATCTTTTAATCTGGTAATGTGAAGAGAAGAATAATCCCACATCTGGAAGTTTTACTACTCCGTAATTGCAGAGCTGCTAGTGAACAGCCCCCTGAGCCTTGGAGAAAAAGAATGACCTGCATTCAGCTCCAAACACAGACAGACGCGATAACATTTAGAGGGGATGAAATTTGTGTTAATTTCAGATGACTTGCCTTTTCCAAACCAATTTAGTTTTCCCTCTGTTTGTTGACGTTGCTTTTAATGTGATGACTGTGACATACATTACACAGCAGATGGATTAATGTTTTTCTTTACTGCGTGTATTTTTTCCCTATACTCTCTACTGCTCTTTCTTTCGTGCAGGATTTCATCTAGACAGGTGCTTCCTGTCCGGAGTTTGACGTAAAATTAAACACAAGTCCAGATGTGAAGTGTGTGTGCATGTCTCATACAGACATAGAGAAATGCATGTTTCTTGTGCACAGCCTGGTCATTTTACCACCACTGAATGTGTAAGGAATCAAAAGAAAGAAATTAAGACAGACAGAGGTAGACAGAGGGTAATAAAGGGTGTGACTATGAAAGAAAATGTGCGGCAATTTCGATGCCATAATATAAACAACTTTCTATTAACCTTTTTTTCCTCACATTCGAACACAGCGAAGGTACATGAATGATGTGGTTGCACTTCTACATTTGCTGTGCCTCTTGAAATACAGAAACAACAACGACGACAGATTGACATTAAGTACTAAAGCGTTTTGTTTCATTGGAGCATTCTACAACATATATTTGTGTGTTTATGTACATATTACATACACTGAACTTTAATTCTTTTTAGTTAAGGTCAGTTTCAAGCTGATTCCAGTTTAATGGCATCACAGTGTGACTTTCAGAGGCTGATTGTTGTCTAAAAGTCGTGCTTTATCGTTCTTCCTTTGCTTTTCTCGTCCTTGCCCTGCATGGAAAGAGAGAAGGGAGAAAAGAGAAAAAGATGAAGAAATGGAAAGGTCATGAGTGATGGATGCTTTGTGTGTGTCTGTCATTCCCAATTACTGAACTTTGCCTTTTAAAGCATCACTCAGATGCATTTCTCATTTCTGCCTTTCTGACTGATGAAGAGCAGGCTCTGACTGGGGGCACTGTGTTTTAAACACCGCCTCACTAGTCATCCACTATTTACTTCAGATACAATACAGTGCAGCAGTGGCTCCTGCTCTACAGCGTTCTTCCTCTCTAGCTTTCTTGATTTGTATTTGTTCTCCTGTTCTCTTATCAAAAGTATAGTTTCCCCTGTACTCAGGTCCATTTTGGTCCGATGCAAAGAAATATGTAATCACATATCATGTTTTTTTTTTTTTTTTTAAATTAGATGTTCAGTGCCTCAAAAACTCCCCCCTCGGAAGGAGGTTGCACTTATACACTGTACTTTAGGCACACACCTCAAAATGCAGCTAGTCTCCTTTAAACCATTTAGAATTACTACCTATTACCTATTAGAATAACTGTTAATTCTTCATTTTTAAGGCTAGTGAGACAATATTGAATTGCCTTTTGTGTCCCAGGAAAAACAAAATAACCAGCATGATATACAGTGAATTCCTAAACTTCATACTGATATAGCATCCATTTTCCATTTTTTTCAAATAACTGCCTTTGTTCTTTTTGCTTCCAAATATGTAATATTTGTATACATACAGCATGCTGCTCTACTTATTTTTGCACAATTTACATTTTGTTCACTGATCCGATTATTGCTTTAATGCTTACACCGCTCTACTTTTAGCACAATGTAGCCCAGGCAGGTGCATGTGGCCCTCTGTGTTATTTACTTCCTGCTCTGTTTCTTTTTCTCTCCTTTTTTATATTGCAGGAACAGAAAGAGACAGAGTAGAGGGACAGGTGCAATGGCAGGCAGCTAGGTTAATCTCCTCTGTGCTCTGTCAGCCTCCTTGGAAAACTTTAAAAAGTGTCATGTTGACTAGCTGTAACACTGTGACACTCTACAGAAATAGGAAGAAAAGGTGGGAGCGAGTAATGGATGGAGGAAGCAGTGATTGAGACAGAGCATAAAGGATGGAGAAAGAGGAATGGAAGGAGAATTGTTGACAAAAAAAAAATCCAAATATATACAGTACTCGCAAAAACAGCAGAAGCCTCCAGCACCTTCCTCATTCTCACTTTTTTTTTAACCCAGTGACTGTATTAAAATCATTCCCTGTTAATACATCTATTTTCTGCTCGTGAAAACCTCCCTAAGTGTCACGATAAAGGTGGAGGTGGTTTGTGAGGTCGGCCTGAGGAGAGCTTTACGAGACAAGCTGCGCTGATATATGGCTCACAGAGACTCCATTAAAACCCTGGACCTGCGCCATTTGGGAAAATGGAGGTCACTCATGTGACATCTATAAAATCAAACTTTTTCTTAATATCTGGTCGTATATCACAGTGTTTTTCCCCCCTTTTTTTTCCTTTTTTTTAACTAATGCTTGAATCTTAAACAATAGGGCCAGGGTTGTGGATGATCGTTTTTCAAGAGGTAGCAGAATGTGGGGGTGGGGGGACAGCGGGGGGTGTGTTTGTATGTCTGTGCATGGGGGCAGGTAAGGGAAACGGTGATACTCACTTTTTGATGAATGTATCGTATCAGATCTGCAGAGGAGTACAAGGGGAACAATCTGCAGTTGGTAATCTTGCAAAGACAAAAACAGGTGTGTAAAGCCATGGTCTGAAGATTTCTTCTTATGTCCATCTATCAGTCTCTTTCCCTCTCCCTCATCACTCTTTTTTTCTTCTGTTTGTCATGCTCAGCTTCTTATTATGTCCCTCTCTGCACATAGCCTAAATAAAGTAACATACGCTTATAATTGTCTCTGCGTCTTGCACTCATTCTGCCTTTCTGTAGTTCTCTCTCACACACTTTGTTAAAATCAAAACTTATCTTAAACACATCACCTTCTTTTTAACTTCAGCTCCTGTCTCTGCTCATACAGTATACAGTTAAAACCCAAGAAACATGTCATTTCCCATCTCTCCCTCCCTCTTCCTCTCTGGTTCTCCTTTCCCCTTATCTTCATGTCTCTTTAAGCCAGAGTGTGTGTCCTGTCTGTCTCACCGTGGCTCCTAGCTCCCTAGGGCAGTGTTTCCAGGCTTCATTTGTTTGAAGGCTTTCTAATCTCGGGACTGGGACAACCTCAGTCCACCGTGCCCTCGTCAATCATCCCCACAGAGCAGCAGAGAGGAGGTGAAGAAGGAGTAGAGAGGAGGAAGAAGACTAGAGGTGATGGCATGATTAGTTGTCTGTCCTCGCTCTCGCCCACCCGCCCCTTCGCCAGCGACTACCACTCCCGCCATCTTTCTCATCTCTCAGTCACTCACCCACTCCTTCTCCCTCCCTCACTCTCTCTAGCTATCTTACCTTCTTATCTCTCTTTCCGTTCTCCTCTCCCCTGCATCCTGAGCGCCAGCCTGTAGTGCCAGCCATCCCTCTGTCCATCTGTCTGTTTATCTGGCTGTCTGATTGTCTGACCTCAGCCCCGAAGGTGGTCCCTTTTGTGTCTGCGGACAAATGAGGATGACCTTTTATTGTAAAACAGACACCTATGGGGAGTGATGAAACCGCCAGTGTTTAAATTAACAGCAAAGAGGAAAGAAGGAGAGGGAGGCCATTTCAAACAGAGAGAGGGAGTTGGAGAGGAGGCGAGAGAGTGTAAAGTTTTTGAAGTTCCAATAATTATAGAACAGTGTTTGTGTCAAACTAGCATGGCCACTGTTCAATAATAAAGTCCCCTACCTGGCTGGCAGCTATTGATGAACAGTGGTGGAACAGTGAGGAGCGGACCTCTTGAACGTGCCCCAGACCCATCAGTATGGGTGCATGAATTATAAATGGCATTGACAGTGGAGGTCATAAGAGTAGACAGAGTATTATTGCACATGAAGGTCCATTCTGATTTTGATTATTTTTATTCTAGGGGGCTCACAAAAGGCCAGGAGACCGTTGGTGAATATTCTAAAAGGGCACAGGGCTGAGATGGGCTTGATGGCAGGCTTTGATTTCTGGCTAATAGCCACTTCAAACAGGCTTGGACAGCCCAGAGACCGGGGAGGAAGATGACACTGGGGCTAAAGGACAGAGGGAGACAGGACACACACAAAGGGAGGGCACATAAACTGCACACGTTGAAGACACGTTACATTTTACAGTTTAAGGGTTTAACTGACATTCATATCCAAAAATACAACTGAACTTGTAGCACTGGTCAAATACAGAAACCCACATATGGTTCCAATGCAAGTAAAAACATGTATATTATGGTGTCATATGAAGCCTCATTAAGTGTTCGAGTCCATTCTGGGTTCATTTTGTCAGCTTTCACAGGAACAAAGGTTACATTTAGACTTTTTTCAAAACTTTTGATTTTACATTAAAGATGCACTTACTGGCAGCACACGCTAACATGCGTCCAGAGAAACAAGGTGCATAGACAAGTTCAAGTGAGTAAATGCATGGGCGCACACAGAACTTCCATATTTGGGAATTAGGGTGCTTGGCATTGTAAACATGGATACACACAGACACTCAGTGATTTAGGGTTGTTTTTCTTCTTTGTCTTTTCATCTAAAGACTTCTGGATAGGAAGACAAAATTTGGATTATAGGCGGAATTAAATATAAAAAATGAATCTAACCCACTGCAACACACATTCACACATTCTCCCATGTACTCACACACTCGATAACTCAACACAATATAAATCTTCCTTAAGGTCCAGCTCCACCCCCTCTTTATCATAACTGCCTCTCATTCATTAGCCGCACAGAAACACACATACACACCTAGTAGGATTGCCACACCACCGCACCACTCTCTCTATTTTAATTACAAAGAATGGGTCTGGGTAGGTCACACAAAACAAATCAATATCTTTAAAAGAAATATTCAAATGTGACCTAGATAACAGAGCTTGTGCCCTCTTTTTATCATTGATTTTTGAAGAAAGTCAATTTAGTGTTTGAAAGATAATTTTTTTGGTTGTTGTTATTTTTTTGTTTGTTTGTTTTTTTGTTTTTTGCGTTGTAGCACATTGCACATAAATATTTACCACAAAGATAAAGTACAAGTGCGAGAGAATGAATATTGAATTTGGAGGTAAGCATGTGTGTATGATCCAATATCCATCCAAAGAGAGCTTGCACATTGCCTCAGTCAGAAAGGCAATATAAATATAAGCATATTTGTTAGCGGCAGAGTCAATATAAGGTGGATGTGGTTTGCGCCTCTGAGACTGCTTAGGGAAAGAGTTTGAAATCAATGGTGTGTCTGGCACCCAGCTCATTGTCTGATTAGTCTTTTGTTTCTTACGGCTACCAGATTAATTTAGATTTCAGATTCAATCAGAGTGGAAGATTCTGTCTCTCTTTTACTTACACTGTTATTTAAAACATTCACAAACTGCAGAAGCTTCTAAAACATGGTTTGTCTCCCAGAGAAAGGAAACACCTCTGCACCTCTTTTCCCTAAAGTTTGCAGCTTCACACGTCATGCCAACATATACTGTATGTTCACCTGGGAGCTGCCTACTGTTGGTGACTGAGCAGTTTCACTTGGGCAGCTGTAAATGAAGCGCTCGTCTTGGGATTTAAACTGCCAGCTTTGCAGTCTCGATTGTGCATATTTGTTTTTACATGCAGAATGCTGCTAGGCTCCATAAAACAGTTTCAATAGGCTGATTGGATTTTTGGAATGTGTTAAATACAGCATTCATTATTCAAGTGCTAGTTCTTGGTTGCTTTATAGAGAGAATTGTCTTTGGTTTTATTCTGGTGAAATCCCTGAGCTGCTCTCATGCATCATTATTTGGAGGTCTTGCAATACATGTTATCCAGAATATGAGGTAATTTCTAAACATTTATTAATGTAAAATGTTGTAACATAGTTGAACAGAGAGTCAGGTAATTAGCTCTGGTTTGTGATTTTAAATTTGTTTTTCAAGCGAGAACACAGATTAATTTTTGTATGTGGATGAAGCTGCAAACTCAGCTGTTTGTGATGGTTTTTACACTTAGCAGGTTTCTGTTGGCCCCTCTGCTCAGGTGCTCTGGACTCATCTGTGTGTGTGTGTGTGTGTGTGCCTGTGTGTGCACGTGTGTGTGTGTGTGTGTCTGAGTTAGAAGGAAGAAGAGGATATAAGCTTGGATTAAGCTCAGAGGATGATTTTTATCCTTGTAGGGGGTCTCTAAACGGTAAGAGATGGATGCAAGGTGACCCTATCTGGACACACACACACATACATAAATACAGATGCACTCTTAAAAAAACTTGAACCATCAGACACTAACAAACACAAACACACACAAACATGTATGAACACACCCACATGGGTGAACACACACACACGCACACATGCGCACACACACACACACACACACATAGGAAGGAAGACTCTAGAAGAAACATGCAATCAACACACACAGACACACACATACAGGTGTGTTGTGATCCACAAATGGGGATTATATAGTGCTGATGTTAGAAGTAAAAGAAAGAGAAGGCGGCTCTGCCAAAGCTTCCTCCTCATTGTCACGGCGATAACACTAACAGTATTGACAGGATAGAATTGGATAGAATCGCACCTTCAATAACTTCTACTTTCTTTTTATCCTTCTTTTTTATTTATTTTTTTTTCTATTTGCACCCTCACTTTTCATATATCTATTCAAGTTGTATTGAGAGTGTGTGTGAGAAGCAGCAGCACAGAACAGCAAAGAACTCAGAATAAATATGGAAGCTCAATTAACTCAGGGGTCTTCCAGCACTGTATGTTTTTTTTTCTCAATATCTTTACATTTGCAGTAAGGGTGTAAAGTTTTGTAATGAAAAACTATACCCTCTAAGCCAGCGTTCCCGTGTCTGCCATTAAATCATAGTGTGCCACAATGCGATTTTGATTAAATTCAGTTCAGGGGCCTACATTCCATACAGTTGATGTTTCACACAACTTTATGCTTTATACACCCAAATATAATCAGATTATTTTGCTAGATACTCTGTTCTGCAAGGTGCTGTTTAAGAAACCACAAAGATCATACAATGACCTTTCAATTCAGCATATCCTCGACTTTAGAAAGCTTTCAAAGGGCTTGATATTTACCTTTATTTTTATGACCACTGGTCCACAAGAAGTTGCTCAGCTTCAATATATGTGTCAGCTTAGGCTGAACAGTTAGCATGTAGCACCAACGTTTAACGTATTCATAGCAATAAACCATTAGCCAAGTAGTTTAGTATGGTTAACAGATATGTGCTAGATGTAGACCACAGGCAAAGCTGATATTACCATTTTTCTGCAACTTCCTGCTTATAAAACAGTTTTTTTGCTTAACAATGTTGTTGTTGTTTTTTTTTTCATGCTGAGCTTAAAGTGCATGAATAGTCTACCTCTACTGAGTGAGGAGAAGTTGACCTCCAACCTCAGCTAGGCCCTGATGGAGAGGAGACACTGCATCAAGAACACTATCTTTTAACATGTGCTAATCTCATTCAGTGCTCCCATCAAGTGCCAGTAAAAAATGCCGAGGGGAGAAACAGTCTAGTTGTTGGCATTTCTACTTGGGCTCATTAGTACCACTGTGCCCGAATAATTTTTCATGTTTGCACGCTCTGACTTTCAGTCGCACATGTTACTTATATCCTTGTGTTGTACGGTACCTGGTGTTGTCACACCCACCAAAACTAAGCTGAAAAAATACCTATTGTTCCCTGTCTGTTTGTTTGGTTGGCTCCCAAGTTGCTGCATTGCCTGGTGCTTGTCCAAGAGAGCATACGCTTCAACAGAAATGCTTACAGAAGTGTCTTTTTGGAACCAGAGTGTCAAAAAAAAGATCCTATTGTTATTTGATTGATAGATCAATCGAAACCAGTTCATTCCAACAGTATGTCCAGAGAAAAAAACTGTTTATTCCTACAGGTTCTGATTGGACACTAAAACATTATCATTATAACATGAATGAGTAATAAGAGAGAAGCAAATTTCTCAAATTTCCTTCTCATCTTCTTTTACTCTTTTCACATTTCTCTACTCATCATTTTTGATCTCTGGGGCATGTTTATCAGATTTGGCCCATGGAGCAATGGGCCGTATTAACCACGACCTTTGCTTTGTTAACTACTCTGTCTTTCTACAGTAAACACATGCAGGTGCAAGCTACACACTTGTTTGTTCAGATCTGCATATACACTTGCATACACACATGCACACATTACTTTGTAGTGCATGTGAAACAAATTCTCAACACAGTTTATTAAGAGTAAAAACAGCGTGGGAGCAGAACAATAAAGGAAACAAAGATGACAGAATGTGGATAAAACAAGACACATAGTATAAACTGTGTTTGCTCTTACAGGATTGCGTCCTTTGGGTCTTGACTTGGCCTTTGAGGTGGAAGTGTGGGTGTTAGGTCTGATCTAGAGAGCAGGTACAAACTCTGATTCCCAAACATGCTTACATGTATTGTTAAAGAAAGTGCTCTAGGGGAAGAAGCACAGCATTGTGACTTCTTTTAAAAACGATAAACTCGCTTTGGTGTAAGGCTCCAACAGGAGGGGAAAGTTGATCATAATTTTACCAGTTTCTATGGTCACCCCTACCCTTTTGCCTCCATGTGATATTTTTTGTTTTTCGGCCCCTTTTTCTATCCAGCTTCCTTCTCGTTTTCTAATATGAAAAATAAAATGGTCTGTGTCCCACCTCGACTCTACTGCCTCACCTTGAACAACCCCCACCTTCCATGGGATCATTCCAAACAACCATTTCATTCAGAGATGGTAATCAGACAGACAGTCACACACACTCGCACACACACACACACACACACACACACACACACAGTAATGGCCGTAAGTGATTAGGTTCACAGATGAGGGATCATTTTTGTACGTTTTCTGGGAAACGATGATTGCTCCCAGCATTCATTAGCAAATCACAGAGGTCAAATGATTCAGAGGCAGCACTCACTCTTAAAACCACCTAGCACAGTTCAAGATGAACAAAATGAGACCACAAATTAATAGACATATGGCTATAATAGTTCTACAGATGAAACAGACACAATGTTATTATGTCCTTGAATCTGGGAAGTAGTAGTAGTAAAATATGTAAGTAGGGAAATTGCTTTTAAGTCTTAATTATCAACAAGAACCAGTTGCATTTTCAGGAGAATATGTTTGTGGTGCTGTGGCAGGGAGTACAGAGCGAAAGAACCTATTTGAATGGCACAGTTTGCGAATGCATCATTGAAATGTGTAATCCCAGAGCAGCTGGGGAGCTGTGTGTGATGGAGAGAGCTGGGCTTCATTGTAGCCTCCACAGGAGACTGGATGAGTCCAGAGAGAGAGTGAGAGCCAGAGCCATAGAGACTGAGTGAGAGAAGGAGGGAGGAGGAGAGACACCACACTGACAGTATGAATGATACATCATATGATTGTCTTGGACAGAGCTGTTCTCTCTGACTGCCTATACTGCTCTCTCCAACTGTCCTCCATTTCAAAAGCCCTGGTGGACTGATTTATTACACTCAACAAAACTGCTATAGACTAGGCTCGGTGTTGCTGCCCATAAGTTTTCAAACTTTTTCTCGGGGGAGTGTTCCAAGATTTTTATTTATTTTGTGGTTATTTTTATTTGTTATCCTTTTTCCCCTCCCGTTTTTGACCTCATTTTAGCGATGGCTTATAAATAATAATAAAATAAGGACATGTTATTAGATTTTAAAATAGTGACATTTAAATTAGCACCATTGAAATGTTCAAAAAACAGAAGTTCTAAACTTTATTTTTATTTCTAGCGTGACTCATAAATTCCAAGTATGTCAATCAGTAGCAATAAACAAAAAACTACCTAAAAAAAGTTTACAGCCTCTATTCCCTACTATTGTATGCCAGTCATTGAAAAATCAGTATCAAATAGAGGTGGCATATCAAGACATATTTAAGGGATATGTCTGAAATCCACTTTTGTTTTATCTACTATCAACTTGTCAATAACGATCAATAATCTTTGAAGTTTGAATTCTTTCACTTCCTCCTCTACCAGCGCATAAACACATGTCATCAGTGGGATAACAAGAATGGTGTGTTTGTGGGATGTAGGTTACATTTCAAAGGTTTGAAAGGCCAGAGAAAGCTGCCGTCTGTGAATTATTGAAGAGGTAAGGGATAGGATGGAGAATATGAGTGAGTAGCATTTAGAGTTCAGAAGAGAGAGAGAGCATGAGAGAGAGAGAGAGAGAGAGAGAGAGAGAGACTGTCGGCTCACAGTGCAGTTCTGTGTGCATGACTATGATGGGAAATCTATATACCCTAACCTTTCTTTGTCCGTAGTTTTATTGAAATTGACTGGTCAGAGGGACAATATTTCACCAGGACAGTATGGAGTGAATCCAGTCCCTCCAGATTCCAGACCTCCTCTAGTCTTCAACTTACCAACTCTGTTTGCACTGTATGCGGATGATGAAATCTTGTAATATGAGAGATACTACTTCCCAATTCTGTGTGGACCTCATATCTAGCTCTTATTTTTGACTTTAGAAAAGGAGATTTATGTATGTAGTGGGAGAGGACATGAAGTTAGTTGACGTGAGAGAAGAGGATGCAGAGGATAGGGTTAGATGGAGGCAGATGATTCACTGTGGCGACCCCTGAAAGGGAAGAGCCGAAAGGAAGAAGAAGAAGATTTTCGACTTTAGAAACTCACTCTCTCACTCTCCTGACGTGCATCATAACCTCAAGCCAACCTCCAATTTTACGCTAATAAAACACTTTTTTTTTGCTCTTTGATGCTTTATACAAACTTTACACATGTAGATATTCTGAAATCACGCTATGTCCATAAGTTCTCAAAACACTTATAGTTTATATTTGTTTTGAACAAAACTATATCAGTTTTTCACTGCCATTATGCACCTATTTTCTAAATTTACCAATTTAGTGTAAATACAGACAATCATCAGAACATATGGAGCTGAAAAGAGGATTAGGCATAAACATCTCCCATATCTCCACCAGCCACCCCATTGAGGGAGGCCAGGTCGGCAAATAGGCTTTTCACATTTCAGACACCACAATATCACTCCATCTCATTGCGGCATCCATTACGTGCTACCTTGGGAATGAGGAGAGGTCCATGCTGAGAATCAGGGCAGAAAATGGCCGCCCGCTAGGAGGGGTAAAATGGCCAGCGTTATTATTCTGGCACCCCCCCAGGGGGAATTGGCCTGAATATAGATATGCAACATTATAAAACCAGGTTATTATCTGGGTGCAGGGTAACAGCCTCTCGCCTCTCTCCCCTATGACACACACATACACACTGATAAACATAGGGTGGGTTTCTATCTACTAGGTTTTATGCATGTTCAATTTTCCAAATAAATAAATAAAAAATAATAATGATATTAATAACCCAGTGGCCATGCTGGACATTCTTGAAAGTTTGTAACATGGCAAGAAGTTGACACACTTGACTAAAGTGAAGAAAAGCTGCATCGATGAAAGTACGATGTGACAAAACCAAGTGCTCCTAATCAGATTAATTGAAACCACGATACAGAATTTCCATCGTATATCATTTAGACTGAGATATGTCTTCCGTGCTCCAGCTGTACCAGAAGCAGCCTGATCTAGTGCAGTGACTGAATAACTGAATAATTATCCAACAAGCTTTTTCGTTCTTTCGTGTTTGCATGTTGGAATGACAATAAAAGCATCTTGACCTTTAACGTTGATAAACCAGACTTCTACAACTCCTGTAATGCGAGTGGATGAGAAGCAGTGTAGCATATTGATGCTTGATGCGGGATGTTTTCTACTGTTGCTGTTTTCTGTTTTCATCACGTGTTATTGTTTTTTGTGATTTATTTCTTGCTTCTTTTATTTACAGAAAATTATCATCAAGCTTTGCTGAGTCGTTCTCTCTCTGTCTCTCTCTCAGTGAACATAATGTCATTGTGTGGTGCAGTGACATTTCCGATTTCAGTAATGTAGACGGCAGCTTTGTATCATTGAGCATCATTCACTTATGAGCTGCCTACTTTAAAACATATTATTACTTTGGTAATAAAATTGTTATTTGAGTCAATATAGCTCTGTTGCAGTGTATGTGTGGGTGCAGAGTTAGGATTATATAAAGATTTTACAGTTTATACATGGTGTGTTGAGCCATGTACAGCTCTTTTCACAAATGCAGACGTGGACAAGTGTACATTTTCACTAAATTTAGTGGACTGACCGCCCTCCTCTGTCTGTATTTCTCACTGTCCTTATGTTTTCTTTCTATTTATGTCGTAATCTTTCTCTCCTTTGTATCCTATTCTCTCTGTCCTGTCTTCTCTCTCCCTCCATTTCTTGTTTTAAATTTCCCCTTTTCTGTTCATGTCTAATGATTATGCCACCCTTGTGTAGATTTCCTTTTTTCTGAGGCCTTTCATACTATTTAATAGCTCTCTCTCTTCTCTACCTCCACTTCTTTCTATCTGTCTATCTGACTTCTCCAGGTCTGCTCTAATTCGCTCCTTTATTCATGAACCTAACCCTGCTGGGGTTAGTTGGCTTGGTGCTTGGTGTGTATCCACATTTATGTGTGTGTGCGTGTGTGTGTGTGTGTGTGTGTGTGTGTGTGTGTGTGTGTGTGTGTGTGTGTGTGTGTGTGTGCATGAGAGGAGAAGCAGACAGTAAATAGGAATATGAATCTTTAAGGGCCTGCTGCTACTGTGGCTGAAATGACTTTTCAGAGCAGCAGTGATTTTCCAAGAAGGATGTTGATGAGGGCTGGATTGGAGGAGATGTGTAAGCGTGTGTGTGTATGAGTGTGTGTGTGTGTGCTTGGGTTAATGCGTGTCTGCTTTTTACTCTCTTTGAAAAATGCAATTCATGTCTTTACAAATCTTCTTTATAAATGTATAATTCTTTTAAGTAAAAAAAGCAACTTTTGTCTGATGCTTCCTTTCTCTAAATATGATGGGATACAAAATGAGGCAGGTATCACAAAAGCTACAATATATGGCTTAGTTAACTCTATGGTCAATTATATTTTTATTCATCTCCCTGTCTGACAACAGAGTCTATTTCTAAAAGACATCCTTTCCATTTTATCTCTGCAAATAATACAGTATCTACATGCAAGAGAATCATTAACTTATCTAAACTTCCAGCTCCACTCTTGTGTTGGCAGTTTCCTTTCTTTAGTTTTCAATACACACCATGGCAGCTTCTAGCACCTTTGCGGGTGTAGCAGACAGCGTGTGGGACCTAAATGACTATTTGAGCACCACAGCCATGTGTCTTCAGCCTAAAGTGTCAGGATGATTACTCACCGTTGACCATGATGAGTCAGCAATAATTCATTAATGGCCAAAGAGCACGGCTGGGATGGCAGCTGGGGGTCAGGGTTATGGCTGGAGGTCATGTGCGAGGTCCTGTTTACTGAATTAAAGTAAGTGGCTAGCCTTGGAACATATACAATCAAAATATTTGACATTTAGTGGAATTCAGAGGGGACATGAAATGCCAAATGTCAAAAAAATGGAAAGTATTTATTCGAAAGATAAAGTTAACTAAGTAAATCCAAATTGTATTTCTGATGTGCTCTTCTCCGAAGAACTTTATATGGAGTAGCCAAACATCAACATTTACTAGAATAATGTCAATCAATTAGTTTTGAAGGTAGCAGACATATACACTGAATATGCAAAATAGTAAGATACACTTACATTTCATAATAGGTTGTAGATGTTTGTGTACTTGGTAAAATCAGTAATAGTAATTGTATAGATATAACTGCAAGTTGCTATAATATGTTGCTCAAAATGCACATGTCAATCACCGTCCGCAAAAGAAAACAAGACTGCATTTGACTTTTTAAATGCTTTACATTTTTACAAACATCCAAAACAGTAATGCTAAAAAAGCTGATCATGTCGCACACAGTTGGCACATAGGCTAGAAGTGCTTTTACATTAGATTAGATTTAGCTCTAGATGAAACACCTAAGAAGCCATTGATATGATTCTATTTCTTAACCAAATCAAACCTGACAACCCCATCAAAAAGGTCCAAGCAACTCCTGACAGAATCTAAAACTTTTTTTTCCACTATGCTTGTGCGTGTGCGCATTTACTTCTACGGTGTGTGCACCAATGACTATGTGTGGCTGTACAGCTGAACCTACTAGAGTGTGCCTGCCACCCTGGGCTGTCTGTCACCAGCCTCTATCACATCACCATACTGCCATGACATCTCTGGCAGCCTTCTGAAACCTCAAATCTGATAAAAACAGAGATAAATCTCCTATCTGATCTTCCTGATGAATATGATAACACCTGCTCTAGATTATCGGACCATGAGACCTATCAGGGCACCAGGAACCGCTGATCCTGGATCAGAGGTGGAAGAATCTGTGGAGGTGGAGGAAGAGAGAGTAAGACCAAAGGGTTGGGGGGTTAGTCGAAGCCGCTCTAGAGATGTCCTTGCAGGTTGGGCTTGGATGACAACCAAGACCAGTGACAGTCCAAGGCCTTATGCAAAGCCCCCTTCCCTTGCCTGTGGAAGTGAGGAGTTTATCTCTTTCTTTTTCTCTCTCACACACACAGACACACACACACACACACTGACTTACATTAATTCACTGCAGACTTACTCTAATCATAACTATTACCAAACCCTAACTTTAAAATAAACCTAATTTTAAAAACCAAATCAAACCTAATCTTGATCCCAAACTGAGTATTATACAGAATTATACAGTATTTACAGTATTAACGACTTGCTAACTCGCCCATAAAGGTGGGTGAGTCTCTGTAATATGACTGTAAAAAGATGTATGGTATGTCCTCACAGCGTGACTAATACACACACACACACACACGCTCTCTTTTTCCTTTTCCCGAGTTTAATCATATCCATTTTCTCTTGTCTTCTCAGTCTCTCTTACATATTCTTGTAGGCTCTCTGCCTTGTATTTCTGTTTTCTCCCCCACTCAAACACGTACACCGACACACACAGGGATCTGGGGGATGTATAAGGGTATGGTAGAGCTAGTGCTGGGGCTCTGGTTTGATGCCCAGTGGGAGATTACAGGCCCAGAAGCCAAGATAAAACACAGGTATCGGCAACTTAAACACAGGTATCGGCTCTTGCTTATGCCTTACAAACACAATTCACACATACACTAACACACATTCATAACACTTGCTGCAAGTAGGATCCACACACACATACATACATACTCACATCTAATGGCCAGTCAGTGACACTGAGGTCTTAGCCCCTGTCTGCCAGTCCTCATTTGTTTCCCAACCCCTCCTATGTGTGTGTAGCAGTAGCACTTGCTACCGGGTGTCTTGTTACTCCTCAGAAGGTCTATTGATTTAACTCTTGCCACAATCTATAACACTATTGTCTTGCCTTAAGTGTCTCATCTGTACAATTCACTGGCAGGAGTCTATACATCAAAACCCCCACCTGCTTAAGGATATTGGTATTCTGCAACATGCTGGAAATTCTTTTTTTTTTTTTTCTCAGTGAATTTTACATTTCTTGCACAGTCAACCTTACTTTTTTGACGGGAAGACGCTCGCAGCTAGACCCAACACAGGCTCCTACGGGTTTGCTTTACTACTGTTGTGTTTATGAAGTCGATATTTTATTTTGCAATTTTATAGAATAGTGGTGTCAAGCTGAAGTTATATTTTAGAGCTCTTTAGATGAGATATTCAGCCTTGTTGTACGATTTTGACATCAAAAACAAAAAAAGGGAGTCATATTCTGGTTAAAATACACACATAAGCCTATGGTTGAAGAAATGAAAATGTCGCAGCTATGTTGATGTGTTTGATGAAAGGCTTATATTAAGGCCTCAAACGGCCTTTAGATATGTTGCCAGATCTGCTTTAGTGTAAATCCTAAATACTCATTCTTTTCAGTTACATCCGAAGAATATGGACACTGCATGCATGTGTTGGTATTTGAACACCGACAGATCGTTTGATCCTTTTTGTCCAAGCAGATCAAATCTTGCTGAAAGCAACAAATCACCCTGGAGTTGTGATAGAAAAAGGCAATCGGCTTTTCTGGTATGTGAGAAATACTTTCTTTCAAGCGGCCTACACACTCAGATGTTTGGTCCGCGCTGAAGACATTACAGTCCAGTACAGTAATTGTAAGTCCTCTATCGATATTGCTTTTATAACTTTCTGAAGCAATATAAATGGGACTTATAAAAAATATAGGTACTTACATAGTTATTCAGCTGATGCAACTATATTATTTTATTAGCTTTAGCACACAGCACACAAATCTCAAGGTTACCTTTCAGAGTCTAGCAGGATCTTACAATTGATTACCTTCAAGTGGGACCTCAATACAACTCTTTAACAAGGGACTTTGGCCCCCTTTGAGCAATATTAATTGATCTGGTAAGAATGTTTAAAGAAATGAGGATGGGTGGATGTGCAGGTGAATACCACTAAAGCTAAATAGCAAAACTCCAGGTCGATGCAGTTTTTTAACCCTTTCGCAGATCCAGGCATCTTTGTAGATCTATGCTTCTGTGACAAGTGTTAGATTTTTACATGTGTTCAATAAAAAAAAATACATCCTTACAAGGTATGTTAATAATTTGGTTGCTTTTTTGCCTACAGCATTGCAGGCCGCTAATTTATAGAAAAACAGTAGTTTTGACTAACAGATGCTGGGTACTCAGCCTTGCTCCCATAAACACAAAGACAAAAAGGGACAAATAAATAATTGTATTTGACTGCTTGGACCTTTAGATCTTTGAATGGAAGTTGTGGTAAATAAAGTATATTGTTGAAATATAGAAAAATTGTTACTGCTATACACTAGATTTGGCGGTACATTTACAAGGGTGGCAGAAAATGTGGTCAGTGTTAAAGCGCAATTGTACATCCTGCATCTTGTTTGTACTAGAGTACAATATCAGGATAGGTGGTTCTAATGTTTTGGCCACCCTATTTAAAATGAAACTGTGAAACAGTTACGTAACACACAGTATATATGCTACATCAGTCCATTTGGACAGCAAATACCACTGAATTATAATTTTTGTATTTTAAATCAAATCATCTACTTTAAACCTTTTGGAGTATTTTGGGTTGTGAAGTCATTGTCTATTTTTTTTTTACCTTGTCTTTTGTGTAGCCTGTACTTTATTCATTTTTCATTCTCTTGGTGCTTCTGATCTCCACCTGCCAGTACATCTATCTCACCATCATGTTGAAAACCTAAAGTCACACAGAGATGTGGATGTCGCAGTGAGGGCCTCTGTCGATGCTGAGACATCAGCAGTGGAATCCAGGGGAGGTGCATGTACCTCATGTTAGTTACCATTGCACTCTGCAGGATATGACACAGGCCCAGCAGCATGGGGTAGTGATTAGAGCAGGACTGGGTTATGGAGATGCTGTTACACTGGGAAATAATCAGAAATGTTTTGTTATGCTGTTTTTCAAAAATTACAAGCTGCAAGCTACTCTCTCTCTCTCTCTCTCTCTCTCTCTCTCTCATTCTCTATCTATCTATCTATCTATCTATCTATCTATCTATCTATCTATCTATCTATCTATCTATCTATCTATCTCTTTATATATATAAATCTCTCTCTCTCTCTCTCTATCAATCTATCTATCTATGTCGTGAAAATAGTATTTTCTCTCTGATGCACATATTTTTCACAAATAATTCATACCACCTCTGTATTGGTCCAGAATATTTACACTCGAAATCAAATTCTGTTGTTGTTTGTGGTGCAGGTATGAATAAAAACATGAGGGTGATTTTCCAAGGCAGAATAATGTGCCATCGGCACCTTTTTCGCTGGAGTTCCACTGCCCTAAAATGAGGCCGGTCAGACAGGGAGTGATGGCGTTCCATGATGGTATTATACGATTGCTACCTACCTGCACGCTTCCCTCACCCTTGCTCCCCCTCTCTCTTTCATTGTATCCCTCCCGCCTCATTTGAGCCTCCGACCACTGTCCACAACCATTTGGGATCTGCATCACTCTCATGCCATTATCATGGGAACTTGCAATCATGCCCACACGTTCAAAGATCACGAATATTTATGTAGTACTGACACACATTTCGCAATTGTAAAATTAACTCAATATATATATTGTAAACTATATAAAATATTTTTATCTACTGTACACTGAGAGACATTAAGCATTATAACTGTTTTAAATGTCAATATACTGCAGACTTGAAGGCAGCATAGAATACTGTAACCGCTGTACTACTGTACAAATCTATTTCTGTAGTGGCTTAATTGAAATGAGAGAATCTACATATGGTTGCCCTATAAATATATACTTCGACTAGACTGCTGGCACCATAGCAGGAAAAAAAGTACATAATGTAAGTAGTGTTCACTATCCTAATCACATGTTGCACTTATGCACATTTGCATGTTGTGTCATTGGTCCTGTTGTCCTTGAAATGTGTCACAGTGTCTTTTATTAGTCAGTATGTCTCAGTGAACATTCAGCATTCCCCGGTTCTAATTCTTTCTCTGCCTTTACATATGCAGTACATCTGATGCCGACAGTTCATTTGTCTTTACTGAAGTTTTTGTACTGAATGTAACAACTGGCCTATGCAAAGTAATGTTCATAGCAGGAATATGATCCGTGGGTGATGTCTGTGTTAAGATGGCAGAGAGAGAGAAAGAGATCCCTCTCCAGTGGTGCCTTAAGCTTTGATATGCAGGCCCTTCTCACATATGGCTCCCTCTCTACATATTTCAGGCATTTGTTTATATATATTTACACACACATTTTTATTAGAAGGAATTATGTCTTGGAAATGTCAAGGTTAATTTCCTGGTAAAGAGAGACAGGGAATAAAGGGGGAGAGGCCTTCAACAAGGGAGGAATGCAGAGGATTTAAACATGTGTGTCTGCCTCTGTGTGTGTGAGTGTGTGTGAATATGAGTCACTTGGTGGGTGCATATTCGTGCTTAACAACCACACAAGAGAGTAGGACAGCAGCCCATGTAGGAAATATAGAAATACCTTTATTATTCACACATCTGTGTCGAAGCAAGAGGAAAGAAACAGTTAAAGACGGGGATCGAGAAAGGAAAAGGATGTGTAGGAGTGTGCAAAGTAAACATTCGAATCCATTTCCACTCAGGCTGTATACCTGTGAAAGAGAAGCAGGCAGGCAGGAAAAAGCTAAAAGAAAAAAGGAAAATATATATCAATCAAGTCTAATAATCTTTTGGTATTAAAATGTAGTGCAGCACATAGTGGTATATTGTGTATAACAAGGTAATTAGAGGTAGACACATTCAAAATTATAAATAAAAAAAACTGATTAAATTTATTATTGGCCAGACACAATATTATGGTAATTTCATGCACAAATCAATGCATCAACAGCGCTGACTATATTTAATTTCATTATTGCTGAACAACAGCATATATACGGACAAGAACGCATTTGTCATGATAAAATCTTAGACACGTTTAGTTGAGGTCAAAGTGCAGACATAACAGATGAGAAAAACGAGCAAAAGGTGAGTTAGATGAAATATATGGTGTTCAGTCGAAAACAAAATATTACAGTATCTTGACGTGCGAAAACAAACAATAAGTGCATGTGTCTGTTTTATTCTGTGCCCCAGCATTCGCTCTTCCTTCCATCCAATTTACCCTCTTTCTTGCTGTTTTCTGAGACATTTTCCCCTCCACTACAAAGCCGACGTCATGTTCAGAGCTTTCCTACATAAGTGTTTCATGTCACTCCTTTTCCCCCTAAAACACACTTGCCTATTCCATGTGTTCCAGGTCTTATATTTGGTTTTGAGAGTGGAAAGGTAACATTAAAGAGCTATCACTTTCTTTTTCTGTCATTCTCCTCCTTCATACACCATTTGATCTGAAGCCAGATATGGCTTTTAGATGTGAATGCGGACACACACGCACACACACACACACACAAACACACACACACACGCACACGCACACACAGAATACCTGCATGCAAACACATTAGCGCAAACAATGTGCACACACTCTGTCTGACTGACAGATTAACAGTTTGAGAGAACACGCATACGCGCACATTCAAACATGTGCAAAAACACACCTTTATCTTGCAAGGCTTTCATTTTGTGTATTTCCTCCTAGCCAAACATCAAAAGGCGCATACCATCTCACATCACACAGACAAACAACAATATTACAATCCTCTGTGCTCGACAATGCCATTTTAAAATGCTCCACCTGTGACAACTTGTGGAATGGGTTGAAGGAATGGAAGATTCAAACAAACAGACATAAATACACAACAAATACCACCTACAGCCAATAAAATATGCATGGAAGAGGACGACTGCCTTTAAACTGACTACTGTCAGGAGTAATGACATGCAAAAACACTCACTGTCTTCCACAGGTGTCTGTGTGTCTTTATGCTCTATTTTTACACTGAAGTGTGCATATTGTGCTGCATGCAAAATGCAGAAATATTATAAGTTGCAAAAAAAAGTATTTTTTTTCCTTATTTTTCTTTACAAATATACAATAATATAAGCAAAAACTTCAGATGTTATTACTGTTAAAATATAACTTCTTAGCATGATGCAAATCATGTCAAAATCGGAAAAGAATTATGAGCTTCCCATGAAGTCTCAAAATGTTCTGAAAGTCAAAATGAATGCGTCCAGTGTTTTTTAAAAGAAAGTGCTTCTCAGAAAAACCTTGATATATTAGATACCAATAATTCATCTTTTATTTTACTTCTGCCTTTGTTCACTCTCTTTCTGATCTGTAATTGAAAAATATTCCTTTTTTTTTATTTTTCACCACTATCCAAAGGCTAAATCCAAAACACCAGCCAAGAGGTTAGACTGGTCACCTGGCACCCACAGGCACTCTCTCCCTCTTTCTCTCTGTTTGACACACACACACACACACACACACACACACACACACACACAAACACACACACAGACACACCTGGCTGCTGTGCTTCAATAAACTGCAAATTCCTCCTCTGCGCCCACCGTACCCAAGCTAACCCTTTAAAAGTCACCCGCCTCCACCTTGTAATGCACAAACACACACAGACACACGCATACATACTTACCCACAGTCACACACAGCAGACAAGCCCAAACACACAAAAAAACAATGTGGCTTAGTGGATGGTATCAAATTTAGTGGCCATGGGGATCTGGCTGGGGTCATAAATCTATATCTAACATGTGAGAAAATCTCTACATGAATATCTGGAGACACGGAGGGATAGGGAGACGGAGAGGCAGACAGCAGGATACAGAGAGAAAGAGAGAGAGAGAGCGAAAGAAAGGAGAAGAAGCAGAAAGCAAAGTAAGAGTCTTGTAGAGAGAAGGAGAAGGAGGCACAGACAAACAGAGACAGAAAACCAAGGTATATAAAGAAATAAACAAGCAAATGCAAGATGGTAGAAAAACTGAGTGGGAGAGTGGGCGACAAAGCACAACGGAGGAGAGGAGGAATAAGTAAGGGAGATAAAGATAAACCGGCAGAGGGAGAAATGGAAAGATAGACGGAGCAAGAGAGTCACAGACGGAGAATATGACAGTTAGAGATATATGGGCGGAGAGACGAACCAAGTGAGGGAAGGAGAGCTACAGACACAGACAGACAGAGAGACAGACAGACAGACGTAGAGCGAGGGAGACACATGACCCCTCTCTCTCTAACAATGGCTCTTCATGTGGTGCCCAGCTTAGCAGGCGAGCCGCTGGAATCAGGAATGTGGAATGTGGGATTTCAGGCTTGGAAGTGATAGCTACTGTCTGTGTGTAATATTTAGGGCCGACACAGGGAGCCTCTGGCACACCATGAAACACATGGACGGGACAGCGTTTTCTTCAGCAAGCCGATTTGTGTGTGTGAGTGCCTACGTATACAGAACAGCGTAGAAACATTAGTGCACAGAGCTAAATGTGCATCTGATATTGTGGCTTATTTTAAAAATGTATACATCTCAGAAAAAACCCATCGATTTTCCTTCAAAAAGAGTTGCCTCGACTGTCATATTATTTCTGCCAATTTGAAAATAATTATATGACATGTAGAATAAATATTCCAACTTTTTATTCAAGTTAAAGTTGCAATACAGTATTGTGAAAACACACTGTTACAAGTAAAATTCAGCATTTAAATTTTAAAAATTGATGCAAACATCTGATGGAAAAGTTAACATTAAGCAAACGTTTACACATTTTTATTATTGGATTCTATTTACATATATTGTACTAACATATTACATACTAATATAAGTGTTTTTTAAATGCACTGGGATTATTGATGCATTACTTTAAACAACACGCTGCTGTGTCAGTCAAGATAGTTTATAGAAAAGGTCAGGGTTTTCCATCACTGTAGTGTGAAGGTTTACCTTAAATATAAGAGCAGGCCTGGAAACGTATTTAACACCAGTTCCTTAAATAATACACTAAAGAAACCTTGTTGAAGTTGGTCTAATCGGCACCAGCTCCCTGCATAAATACCAAGTTACAATTATACCGACGAACAATGTGTATTGTCACTCTTTGTCTCTTACTCTCTCACACACAGGGAGCTAATACACACCCTCTGCTGCTAACACAGGAGACAGTTGTTGCTGGCTGCCCCAATGCCTGTCATGGCTGTCAGGCCAAATCCCATGAATTATGCCTCTTCCAGATGTAAGAGATTTCTAAGCTGCCTCCAACGGCCTGCGGTCTGTGGTGAGAGAGAGAGAGAGAGAGAGAGAGGGAGAGAGAGAAAGGAAAACAGACAGAGAGAAAAGGGGAGAGAGAGATTTAGGTTTATGCAGTGTCATCTAAAAATCCATCTTCCTTTCTCTATTCCTCATCTTTATTATCTTTCTGTATTCTATCAGTCGAAAACTTGTCATTATTTCCAATTACCTTTGGACAAAAATATTATTTTATACATCACACAGTTGAAATTTCCAATGAATAGGTGACTTACATCTGCAAAAAAAGGAGTGACTACCCAGCACAGTCATATTTTTAATACAGAGCTGGAAATTGGATATTTTTTGGAGGAATATATTTTTCAAGCTGAATGATGGTGTTTGTGTGAAATTACATCAAGACACATTCTACAGTTCCCATTTGTATTTATTACCTCCTGGTGTTTTGGATGTAAAATTAAACCCTACTAAAAGCATCTGTGCAACAGTGGCATGGATTTGTGTTTACATATTCCCCATTAGTTGCCATCTTAATTATGAAATCATATTGTAATTTGGAGACATCATACATGTATTTTAAAAAACTACGAGTTAATGCAGGATACTGACACATTGATCACCTTGTCTGACCAGTGCGTCAGTTTAATTTCCCCAGTCGCATGCCAACACTTAAAATTCAACCCCCATCATTCTTTTACTTCATTTGGTCTGCTCTCACTCTTTCTCTCATTAGTACTTTATAACCAGACAGTTTATTTGAAATTATGGAAGCATTACACTCTCTGATGTAGCAGTTTAAAAATCAATAGCAGAACCCCTAGCCGCCTCACTTAAGCCCTCTCCTATGGCAAAGGGGATGTCTCTTTCTCCCTCTCTCTTAAATGGTAATTTCATTTGCAGTCACTAAGACCTTACTGATAATTACCAATGCCCTGAGAGAGAAAGGCGAGTAAAAGAGAGAGGGGAGAGATGGGAGATAGAAGAGGGAAAGAGGAGCGATGGATTAAGAAAGGAGAGTGAATGCCAGTCATTAGAAAAGCTTCCCTCTCTCCCTCCTTTGATCAGAGTTAAGAACACATTGCCTTCGCTCTATCGCTCCCTGACACCAACCTCTGAAAAGAAAAGATGGAGCACAGGAGAGGGGGGGGGGGGGAGCAAAGAAGAGACTGACAAAAAAATTATCCCTGAAGTCTTAAATAGCAGGCCTTAATTTTGACATTGAACCCTCTCTGTTCTTGGGTTACACCTGGGCTGTCCATTTTCAGAGAGCTCCGCCATCCATTTTCCCCTTCTTCATCTCTCAAATGAACTAATCAGAAAGAGGAATATGAAGTGTCCTGCAGGATCCATTTCTCTAGAAGCATATGGCAATGATTGATGGGGGACAACTTTGACTTTCCCAGGTCACCCTCCTTGCACACATCTGGGAGCATGCAATAATTCTCTTAATTTAGACCCCGTTGGTTCCTCCTGCTTTTTCTTTTCCTATCTTCTTATTTTTTCAAAGAACTTAAATTTCACTTTGGCCAAAAGGAGCCTCCTCTCAGCCCGTCCCTCCTCTTTCTCTCTCACTCTCTCAAGGCAAACACAACCCGTCATTTTGGCTGAAATAAAGGTACTGTAGTGGTTGCCAGATGTTTATAAGGAGTGCTGGGGCAATCCCCTTGGTTTTTATGGCTCTCACGGTTTTTCTTTCTTGTTAAAAAAAGTCTTAAGAACCTCTTGTGACATATTGCTGGGGTAACTGATTTTACAGTCTGTGTAGCTGATATTTAATCATGACAAATACTGTGAAAGACACAAAGAATGAGTTACCTGTGTTTATTGCTTTTGAATGGATTTCAGTCTGAATGCAGATTTTTTTTTTTACACAAAGCCACAAAATGTGAGGTTTAAGCACATCCAGTTCAGACAGAGGGGGGAAAAAGACATTCCTATTTTGTTCCAGCTTTGTTTGGTTTCCTCATTAATTTAAAACTAAATGAAAAAAAAAAAGAAAAACTAAAGAAAATAATAAAAAGAAAATTGACTGGATTATTTTTCAAAGTCATTTGAAAGAGCAACAGGCTTGAACTTTTCAGTGTGTTCTGAGGAAATGAGAGAGAGGGAGACAACCATCTCAAACCTCCCCGACAGCAACTGGGCCTTGTTAGCTGTGCATTGAAATCATCTTTGACTCCAAGTGTGCAGTAAGAAAGAGGAACTTTGACCACTAAATGCTTTCGGGAAACCCACCCGTCCTCCTTCTGCCATGTGATGATTCCACCTCTGAAATATTCGGCACCATTAACATTCCGATGGGTATCATCCCCTTTCAAACACAATTCGCTCTGCTCCTGAGACCTGTGGGCCAAGGCAGAGAGAGGCCCGAAGCAGATGCTATCTGCTCTCATTCTTCACAAGATCTCTCTTCCGTGTTATATTTGGTGCAAAGGAAATGGTACACTGATACAGAATATGATTTTCTTTAAACATAGGTATTGAATAATAGGAGTTTGGTTCCATTTATCAGCTCGGCGAGGTGTTTTCAATTACCTTTAATTAGGCATTTAGTTAATTGCATTTTGTTTAGCTTGTTTGAGCTTATTTTAAATTTGTTGTTCAGTTTAGGTAAGTTATCTTTAAATTCTCTGCCATTAAAAACTTCCATCAGTGTTATTGACCAGAAAAGCTAAAATGTGTGTGAGCATAATTGTTAATGAAGCGACTATGTGTGCAAATTGTTTTGCCAATCAAGCATTGTGTTTTCTCCTACACTTACAGCTGCTTCCATATTGTCAATCTTCACAATTGAACTGCCCATAATCCTGTGTGTGTGTGTGTGTTGTGTCTAATCATGTGTGATAATGTGAGAGACAGAGCACTACACTTTGAGCACAATTAGCCAGGCATTTAGGCATCTTAATTGGTGACATTTGATCTCAGGCACTCGCTGATGAACCACTTAGCCGCAGACTTATGGATTAGCACCCGCCACAGCTCTCCCTTCTCAGATGTATCTAACAGGTCAGGAATTAGAGCTCTTAACGCTGCCTTACAAATGAAGACAGCTGTATCGACTAGCACGGAAAACTGCTTTCCCTTCCAGCTTGCTTTTCTTACATTCAGACTCCTCTTGACGTCTTCCTCCTGTCCTCTCTTCTTATCGTCTCACGTCATGCATTTTCTATTCTTATCAACCGAAATAAGCTTTTTGTTAAAATTTTGCTTTGCTCCCTTCTAGACAATTGCATCTGCTGTGTTGGCGGCAGGCCACTCACAATTGGCCGTGGCAGTGTTTGGCGTTTTGTTGTCATGCCGCTGAAGCTGTCCCAGTTGTTTGGGCAACATGTACCGGGGCTCATGGGAGCCTAATAAATGTCATGTATTGACGGAACCACTCGGGAGAGCAGGAAGTCCTTGCCAAAAAGAAGACAGATAGAGCGCCACTGGTGTTGGGGATGCCATGTTGCATTAAATCATGTTTGTGCATAATAATGCAGATGTACACATGCACACTTGAGCAGATGCATGCAACTGTGCATACAAATACACTTGCAAGCCAACATTTAGGCTTGTAAACAGGTAGCACTGCATGCAGTGTTGAGCAAATATTACACAGATGTTAAATGTGTGTACAAACTTTTCCTCCTCTGCATTTTATTTTTCCCTTCCCTCTTTAAAACTAACCCCATTTTAAGGAACCAGTTCAGCTGCCCCCCACCCCACCGTCTGTAGGTGTATCACATTTTCACCACACTTCCTCCTCCCCAGGTCACTGTCATGTGGCTGGACCTACTGAGCAAAGAGGCTTTAAACAGGAGAGACAGCGCTTGTCCGTTAGATTAGAATGTTCCCAATGTCACATGCCTTCCCCTGCACACGTCACCACTTGTCTGGAGGTGCCTGTCGAGGCTCATTAGAAAATGCCAAGATTTAAGGGAAAGAGATATTTTATCAAAAGGTAGACAAAAATCACTGAGATGCAAGTTTTCACTGATTATGGGAACATTGGTTTGATTTGACGTTGAATGTAAAGGCTAGCATCAACATTTTTTCTTTTTATTATCAAAAATACCTTTTGATTTTTTTCCCCCTTTAGATCCAAAATTAATATTCCAGACCTCAAGTCATTGTAATTCAACACAAAACACATATTCTAACCAACAAAGCAACTCCAGGCCGAGGCAAGGGCCAGTCGGCATTTCAAACGCCCCTGAGATTCCAGATATTCTAATACCATGGGACCCCCTCTCATATTTATTGTGGGAATCAGAATTTATGATGAGTAAATTGGGCTTCTTCATCTGTGTGCCAGGGGGTTGCAACATGCGGCCAAGATGGCTTGACTTATTGATTACAGGGAGCAGTATGCCCCATTTCAAAGAGAAGGAGAGCCCCTGCAACGCAACTTCTGAGAATTAATTTGCCCGGCATGGGCCTTCATGAGAAACACTTGTCCGTACACACACGCAGAAACGCAAGTACAGACACACAAAAACCGAGGCCTGCAGGTAAAAGAATCACACAGCAAAAAAAAAAAACAAAAAAAACAGCTACACATGCATGCAGCCCCTTCCAGCCGCACCAACACACACATACACACACACATGCATGAGACCAATTTTGTAGTGCTCCAGGTAACAAGACAAGGCCAGTCTGTTGTAACCAAAGATTGTTCAAAGGTTGTGATCGTACTTGCTCGCACGCTCAAAAACATGCACTCGAGCATTTCAAACATTCTTCCACTGTCTGAAAATAAATTACTCCAAGAAAGTTAGAAAGAATAGTTTATTTCTTGCTTGTACATGGAGTTCATATAAAAACTGCAATAGTTTTTTGATTTCTTTCAGTGAAGTGTTTGAAAATAAATGTTTTATGCCTATTATTATTATTCATATTATTTTTATTGTTAATATTATTATTACAGATTTTTAATTTCATTTCTATTTCTTGGAAAAAAGAAGAAATGCAAAACCTTTGACTGAAAGGTATTTTTAAAATCTTTTAGGGGCATTCAACCTTTCATATAAAGAAACATTCAGTGACACTGTTACTGTGCTGGAAGCAAATACGATTCCGACACGGTCCCATCCAAAGCGTTTTTCCAGATAAAGCCACAGCTGAACTATCAGTGGTTCATCCCTGGCATTGTCCACTGGATCGCCCTCTGCACTCACACACCAGCTCCTATTTCACCAGCAGCACCCGCGCTAATTTATCATCATGGTCATGACAGACAACACATCTGTGTGTGAATGGATTGAGTGAGGAAAGAGGGAAGTGAAGGAGGGACAGCAGTGAGAGCGGGGAAAGGGTGGTGGCGGTGGGGGTTTGTGGGCAGAGAGAGGGAAGAGTAGGAGGAAATATGGTAGCGAGGAGGATTCGGATCGCATAGTCGGCTAGGCTTTTTAAGGGTCATATTCTGTTTGAAGGGCCCCATCCTACCCTTCGCTCGACCTCTCCCCCCTCCTGCCTGCTCCTTTATAACACACTGTCAGCGAACCCCCTCGGCAACTGGACACCTCATTGTCTTGGGCTATCTTATATTACAGCCCATATACTGCAGGTGTGATATGGAAACGTGTTGAAGAGCTTAAGGAGTGAATTGAGAACGTAGACTTGCAGTGGTTTATGTTGCCATATAAAACTAGCTTCACAGTCTGTGAAAGGGCGCATCCGTGATGGCCAGCTTTTTGACATCAGTCCCATATGAAATTCTTCTTACTGGTTTGCTGACGGCTCTGTGTTTGTAAGTGTGTCTGAGCTGAGCAGGCGATCTAGTGATGAGCTTCATGGGCAGATGTGTAAAAATATAGACGGACCACAGACACACACTTGTTGTGTTCATATGTTCTCCACTAATATTCATCCAGCATTTGTGTGGGGTTGTGTGTACATGCATGCATACATGCCAAGACGGCAGGTGTGCGCATACACGCGTTCTCGTGTGTGTTCAAGCAAGCATATCTGTTTACTTTTGCTCTCCAAAACCCGCTCACATTTGAATGCAGGAGACAGAACACATCTCCCTGCTCTGTGAGCCACTAGACAGCTCAGTCAGAATATTTTAGAGTACACACAAATATTACACCCCCGGACACAAGCGCACACATTCCTCACTGGGGTACCCCATATGTGGCACCTGGGGAGTGCAAAATGGAACTTTTTAAAAGCCAAAAAACACTTCTCCTGAACAAACTAGTCTCGCTTAATAATACCACACCTGTGTTTCTCGCTCTTCTCTGACGACAGGCCATCATTATCTCCAAGGGGTGGATGGTTCGGCTGCTTTTTAGAGAAAGGTCATGGGTGTTTTGGTATCTGAAAGCCTTGCTACATGACAGATGGCAAATAGACTATAAACTATTTGGGATCTATGCATCAACAAATACATTTTGGTATGGAGATATAAAAAAAAAAAAACGAAGGAGTTTGGGAATTGTGAATTTAGCGTGAAGATACTATGAGTTGCACACTCCTGAGATGTTCAACTGACGGAATTGCTTACTTTGGAACTGTATTGCATGTTGCAGTATTTTGATATGCATTACATAGAGGAATCAACAAAATATATGTTGTGCTTTTTTTAAAAAATTGATATAAGATTTAGATTTGTTTTTTTTATGAGAGTAGCTGGGGTCTTCCTTTCTTCAGGTGAGGTAAATGAACTCATGTACGCACAAATGCACAAACACACACAGACATCAGGCCCACAACCAGTATGTATACAGACAAACACACATGCACCTTCTGCTCTTATGAAGATAAATATGGCAAGGGGTAGATTTTCACCCGCACCCTCTGAACGGGACACACACATTCATCTTTGCTGTATTTGGGGTTTTGCAGTGTGTGTGTGTGTGTGTGTGTGTGTGTGTGTGTGTCTGCCTGTCTGTTACGAGGGGTTGCATATTTGGGATACAGCAGCAAGGGTTTGTGCACCTCACTGCCTTTTCAATGTATGGAAATGTATGTGCATTTTTAAAGTAGGGGGGCTAAATTTATTTCTCTCTCCCCCCATATCCTTCGCCCCTTTCTCTCTCTCCACACCTCATTCCCGAAGCTGATAGACCTATGGATGTATGATAGATGGAGAGAGAAAAAGAGAGAGAGAGATGGAGGGGGTCTCTGCATGGACGCATACATACATGCATGGATGTATATATACCCCACTACCCTCAAACACGTGCCATAAAGTCACTAACACACACACATGCATACAAAAATACACCTCTAAATGTAGGATTCATGCACATACCCAACGTAATCCATAGTTTTACATAATGGGGAGGAGGAAAGAGGGGAGGTGAGCCAGCTCCTGTAGCCAGGTGATAAAGATAATATGAATCATCTGACTCTTTCTATTCCTCTCCGTGTGTATTCACATTCACCTAGGGAGATGCTGATATGCTATAGGGGGAATATAATGACATCGTCAAGAACACATGTGGGTCATATGTGTGCTTTGTGCAATTTTCACTATGTATAAGGATTATGGCTCATGTTATGCAAAGATTTGAGGAAATTGCTCCAAGTGCAACTCATCTATCTGTGGAATGGCAACACTAGTGCACTATTTGCACATGTTCCATAAAGGCAGTCGCACTGGGATTGCAAAATTGAGTGCAATGTTTTGATATGCAATTGATGGGTGTTCTGCACAATTGTATAATAGTATGTATATACTGGGAGATTGGAGTTTGTTTGTCACTGAAATTAATTAAGCAAACAGTATGCAACACTATCTACATACAAACAAGAAGAAAATTCACTGTTAATTATTCAGAGAAAGTTAATTTTTCGAATATGATTAAAGGCATTTAACCATTGGGGACAGAGTAAGATCAAAGTTGTATATTTGATGTCATGCAGATAGCATTTTAAAATTAGCAAAGCCTCTTAACTTTATAATTATTTTTGGTGTGAGAACTGAGGCAGGAAGTTCTTTTGTATTCATTCTGGGGCTGAAATAGTCTCCTTAGAATTAGATGAAAATTAATTAGAAATAATTGCAGATAGACATGCAGATTGCATTTACAATGCAAATAAATCTTAGCAGAGTGGAACTAAAGTTTCTTTTTTTTGCAGAATTATTCTGCCCTGAATAAATGCAAATACATAAACTTTTCTGTACATGACATTTTAAAGCTACTGTATTAATACAAGTTATGTTAGTTACTGAAGATCCCAATAAACAATGTATTACTTTATTTCAAAAAAACAATATTTCCCATTTTTTGGTGGAAAAAGATTAGAATAAGAATTTTAAAGATGAAAAAGATTTTTGTGTGTGTGTGTGTGTGTGTGTGTGTGCGGGCACGAATGTCACAACTGCTCCCACCCCCCTTTCCATGTTTGTGGTGAAGCTGACACACACAGTAATGTCCAGATATATCAACAAAGAGAAATAGAAGGAGGGAGTGAGATAGGGTGTGGTGTGTGCGTGCGTGCGTGTGTGTGTGTGTGTGTGTAAGAGAGAGAAAGGGAGAGAGCGTGAATTCTATCCTGTAGAATCAGCGGTCCCACAGAAAAATAGAATTGTTTCCTCCATATTAGGAATCAAAGCTAAGCCCTGTGTTGTTGTGTCCACCATCTTAACTCTAGCCGACAGACCTTGAGGAAGCAGGTGCACCGGGATGAGTGTGTAGGTGTCAGTATATTTTATTTATTTATTTTCTTAACCCATTGAAATGCATGCTCCTGTGAATTCTTCTCGAATCTTTTGTGCGTTTGTGTTACATTCATATATACAGTATGCTGCACACATTTTTTCATGTGAAGAATACCTGTGAGTGTGTCCATGTGTGCGGCTAGTGCACAAGCATGTATGCCTGCAGGTGTCCATGCTGTGTGCATTTATAGTCACTGGGAACTGTTGACCTCAGTCGCAGCCCCCTTGCACAACCACCCTGTGTATTTCTAGAGGACCCTTGAACTTGAACGTGGAGGGAGAGGGCTGATGGGACTGGAGCAGAGGCTTTAAACAAACCACTCTGATGGACAACAAAGACAAGGGGGGGAAGGGTGGTGTTGGCTTGGGTTGGGGGGAAGCATAAAGGTTGGGATTCTAGGGGGAAGGTCCCTAGGGTGCATATGTGTTTATGTTTGTGTGTCCATAAGTAGTTTATAGGGTCTTAGAATTCTGGTCCTTCATTCAATCATCCTTTTGCTCATTTTTCGGTCTGCATTAAAATGGACGAGTCGAATTTACATTGAGTGTTTCATTTGCCTTTCTCTTGCTATGCAGCTTCTTTATTCTTTATTTATATATTTTTTTAGAAATTAGTTTATAGTGGTTCACATTTTCCACAGTAAAACAGCATGATGGTTACGCAGCTAGTCCACATGCAAGATGTGTGTGCCAAACATACTGGATATTGTCTGTGCTGTGTGTTTATGCTTTTACAGAGCACTTGAATCTTTGTATGTGAGTTAATAATAACAAGTTCTCCTAAACAACCTTAGGTCTTTTTGTCCCATTACTCTGATACAACCTATTATGAATTAGCACATGTAAACCGGTAAAATCACGGTTAAAAAACAAATATGATGGCGCTGTGTGAAAAGCTTAGGTTAAGTTCAGGCTGAGATGTTAGGTTTTGGAAAATATTGTGGTCTGGATTCAAATAAATTTGTAGAGGGCACTAGGATCAAGGACACTAGTTGTATTGTTGCCCAGTAATATCACATGTTCATTTTGATATAGGTTGTGAAAAGGAGCTGGCACAAAAGACCTTTTGGTCATTTTATTATTTTGTATGAAAGAACCGCTTTTAATTTATACTCATGACTATACAATTTATTCATATTATCTTGCATAGTAGTTATTGGGTCATGGCAATTTAGTAAATTTTAGACTTAATGCAAAAAAAACAAAGCATACCAGACTTTATATGGTTAAGATCAAATTTTATACAGTACTTAAAAATAAGAAAACGAAACATAATTGAACAACCACATGTAAGGCTTCCAGAATTGTGTAGCACAAGGTCAAAAAAGTTTGTATGTGTGTTTAACAATCTTCTGACTGGACGTTTAAGGATGAGCTTAAATAAGAACCTGCTGGAGAAGATGAGAGGCGTCAGACGAATAGGATGGAGTGAGATGGAGAGGAAGAAGGGAGAAAGTTTGTGAGGAGGGAAGATCATCGAAAGAAGGAAGAGCAAACGAGTTGATAGATAGAGAGGAGCAGGGTTAACCTGTAGAGGAAGAGGAGAGGGGAGAGGACTGTGAGAAATGACTTGGGAGGAGCTGAGGAAGAGGAAGAGGAGAGGTTGGAGAGAGAACATGTAAGGGTGGGAGGGGGTTGAAAGAGGTCACAGAGCATAGTGTCTTCTGGTGGTGAGCAAAATGAATGTGTGTGTGTGTGTGTGTGCATGCATGTGTGCGTCTTCCTAATTGTGAGTAGAAGGTGAGGGGTGAGATCTAGGCACGCTTCTTGCAAAAACACCAGATAGAGATGGACAATCTAAGGCAGCGCTCAACTGTGTGTGTACGTTCATGTGCACACATACATGAACTTGTGTCTGCGTGTACGTGCATGTGTGCACCTACGAGTGTGTGTTTTAATAGCCACAGTCAGAGAGCCTCTGTCAGACAGTCAGCTAATTGGCCATCTTACAAGTACAGAGGCGGCTGCTCGCAAATTGGCAAAAAGGGCAACCGGCTTCAATCTGATACCAAACTCCTTTCTGTCACGATGCTGTCCATTAGACAACAGCTTAAGTCAGGGAAATGGAACAAAAATAAAGAAAAACAGAATACAAAACAGGGGGAAAATAGTGGCGTAATTGTGCTTTGGAGACTTGTGTTGTTGCGCTCGACCTGTGTGTAGCAAGACAGTGGGGATCATGCCAGATTTAGTGTAAATAAAAATTTGGGGGAAAGATTGCTAACTCATTGTACTGGTGTTTTTTTTTTTTTATATATATATTTGTCTGTGTTTCCCTGTTCCAGAAGCCTTGTGTATTTTAATTCATGTAAAGTCCCAACTGGGTTCCAATTAGGAACTGGTTTCCTTTCGCCCTGAGGGGAACTGATAATTATGCTGTTGACTGAGGTTGTGAATTACTGTGTTTGTGTATTTGTACAAGTTATTCTACAGTTCTGTGGACCTATTTTGTTCAGTACCACAGTTGTGAGGACATTTTGGCTGGTTCTCGGTTTTAGAATTAAGGTTAGAGTTACTATTAGTTCAGGTTGTGAGGGTTACATTTTGGATGCATTGTGTTCTCACAACTATAGTATTTGTGTGTGGTTTGCAGAGGACTTAACTCTGAATATAGATTTTTTTAAATCATTCTGCAGATGCTGGGGGCTCTGTTAAATGATTCTTCATAATTAGACACAATACATTGAAATCTTCTTATCTCAGTTGTTTATCATGAGCACTGAGCCCAGAAAACACACTCATACATCATGTTCCACAAATCTAAGGTTGAAGGCACAACAGGCTCATTTATTGTGAACATTTTTCAAACCTTCTTTATTAAGCATATGTTCAAGTGTTAGCACTGCTGCTCATGGTAGTTTAATCAAATGATTATTCATAATTGGGTTTGATGCAAAGATTCCAATCCTCTTATCTCACTGCTGTAGGTATAAATATTAAGCTTGAAGGAACAGCAGCTATATTCATTCAGAGTATAAATATACATGTAAAATGTGTGGATGATGACTGTCGTGTGTGTAGGTGTGTGTTTGCTACTTTCAGTGTGACAGGTAGCTGTGCCCAAAGGCTCCAAAACTCCCCACCCAATGTCCAACCTCAAAACGAGAGTGATGCTGATGAAGTGGACAGCACGCCTCTCATATCCAAACTTAAATGTTGAAAAATGTCCCTTCAGATAAAATGGATAACCCCACTGTAGAACATTTCGGTATAAAAACACTGTTTTGCAAGGCTGAGCTGTCACGAAAGCCAAAAAAGCATCAACATTTCTCTGTATGGTTTTCTGCAATTTGAAAAGCTTGCCATAGCAGCAAAAAGCAACCCTGTGTTTATTTTCAGAACTGCAGTGTTTTGGGGATGCTGGGCCCTCCTCACTGTGTATTCATGAACTCTTATTGTGGTTGCAACTATTTCCATATTGTGTTGGCTCAAAAATGCCTCACAGAGGGGACTTAAATATGAGATATTTACAGTGTTTTTCTTAATCCACACAGATGGCCATCCTGGGGTGTGTGCATCTCGCTGTAAACTGTAGACAGTTATTATTATCAGACGAGATCCAGGGATGGGGTATGGGTTTAAAATCCGACTCCAATTTACAAATCTGAGATAATTTTCACACTCCCCTCTAAAGATTTTTACATAGAAATGAAGGGAATGTAGGGTTGAGAGGGGCACAAGAAATCTTTTGAGACGGCAAAACAGCATAATTGTTTTGCTATCCAATCGGGTGTTGTACTACGCATAATATATGGTTATTTCATACAACCTCCAGACTGCCAAGATGTTTTCAATTTGGCACGGTCCTGCGATCATGATATCACAGAGAAAAAAGAGAGAGCTTCCAGTCTGGGATGGCCAGAGCAGTGAGAGGGCGATCATTTCGCCAAACTCAAAGGGCTCCCCCCACCCTCTCTCTCTCTGGGACGAATAATTCCACAGTTGCTGAGGCACTGAAAAAGCAATCTGCCGAATACCCCAGGGTCATGTCTGTGGCCGGATGATTTGTGTGAAATGTCATACATTAAATATAAGTTTAACATTCAGCCCGGTGCACTGTAAAACTGCCCTGTCGTTGCCATAGTCCGCCATTTCCCTCTGTGCAGGGAGGGTTCGAGTTCAGGAAAGCGGTCACAAAGGAGTTGAGCACACAAATACACATAGACAAGAACACACACACATACACATACACACAACCCCCTGTGTCTGTCCAATCTTAGGGGGAGTATGAGGAAGGGGGGTGCGGACGGTGGGGAGTTGTGAGGCCATTCGATCCACAGCTGCATTTCATTTACGAATGCGAGATTACTAACTTTTTTCTTGAAAAATATATCTATATAATTTTTTATTTTTTTTTGGTTCAATTTCATTTTGTATTTTTCCCAGGGAGCTTTTGGTCCAGACAGACATTGAGAAAGGGGCGGGGGGGGGGGGGGTGTCAGACAGACAGACGGATGGACAGAGAGACGGCCAGTTTATCTAGAGGCAGGTGTTGAATTCGCATCCAGGCTGAGATGAGAAAGTAAGAGAGGAGGTGAAGAAGGAAAAAAGGGTTGTAACTAATTCATAAAGTTTCAGGAAAATATCAGCCACTGAGAGGAAGAGAGAGAGAGAAGTGAGAGAGACAGAGGGAAAAGGTGTCTCCAGGGACTTTAGTGAAGCAGTCATCCCAAAGAAAGGGAGAGAGAGAGAGGAGATTCTGTCCATCCTAGCAGATGAGAAAGAAATGACAGAGAGGGTACAAAGGATGTCATCCACCAGATGGACAACTGATGAGTTTTCTCCCTTTTCTCTTTGTCTTCCTCTTTTTTTTTTCATGGCTTGTTTGTTTGTGCTCAGTCTGTGCCTCCGGAAAGTTTCTGTCTGAATGACTACAATAAGATCATGCGTTTGATATGTAAAGGGGGAGCGGTGTGGATATTTCAGAAATGTGAAATTCATTGAAGATGCCCAACTTTGGCAACGATCAAAGGGCAAACACTGGATCTTTTGAGTATAGAATGTATAAAACACTATATCAGCCCTGATTAAGCTGTGCCAGGCTCTGGTAGATATTGTTCATGAATGTAATTATGTACCTTTCTTTGCTTTTTTTCAAAATAGTTTTATATGTACGTGCACAGTTCAATTTAGTTTGCGCCTAGTGGTTTTTGACAACATTTGCATCTAAAAAAATCCATGCACCTTTTCTACAAAATCAGCTTATTATTACCATGAAAGAGCTTACCACCAGATTTATCAATTTCACCTTCAAGGTGTTGTACTCGCCAGCGCATTTGTAAGCAAGTCGGGCTGCTTTGAAGACAAACACAGTATCGTACAATCTGCCACCCCCCCCCCCCTTCCTACCCTACTCCTCCCTTACCACTCCCTACTTCAAAGCAAAAAGGCTGAGATGAAAGTTTGAAAAGAAATGGAAAACAAATTGTTCATTTGTATCTGGGAGGAGACCAGACACTTGAGCAAATTCTGTCTGCATTCTCTCTTTACAAGCGCTGCAGTAGTTATCTAAAGGTGGAGTGCAGGAGACCCAGAAACTGGCGAAGACCTAGCGATGTCTGTTTTAAAGTCTCAGCCAGACAATCAAATGTGTAAATGAGAGTGAAGCTGCTCAATGATCTCCTGCAGGACAATTCTACAGAGATATTAAAGGCATACAGCTGGTTTTTTACACTGCTGTGCAGCAGAAATCTGAATTGGTGTGTTGTTTATATGACTGTAGGTAAGAACTGTAATATAAGAAAAGGTTACTGCAATATTTCGTTTTTTATATAGCATGCACAATATATTACAGCAGCTTTTATAAATGTACGTGTAAAATTTTATGAAGTAAAATTCCTGCACCGGTGAAGGTCCAACAGAAGTAAACAAGAATGATTTGAACTTATTTTTGTGTTAGTATGAGCCTAATGAAATCAAAAATAACGCAGTGGAGGCAGCACTGCACCCAGTGCTTGCACAGCCGCACAATGAATAATAAAAGTCAAAAGACATTATAGCAATGATCAACAAAGGTTAAGGCTAAAAGAATAGATTATTACACTTTCCTGCAGATGCATAAAACACCTTTTTTTACGCATTTGAGAGACCTATGTTGTTATATTATCGGAAAAGGCGATGAGAAATAAAATAATTTTCTTTCTTTGGCAGTAGAGTGGCTTTTTCACGTCAAAGGGCATGTGTGTCTTCACTAAAATAGACCATAATGAGTTAAATAAATGCTATTAAAGAATCTGGCAGGCATTAGGATAACATGTAAATCACTGTGCTTTACTAGCGAAGGTGATGTTGGAGCCACAAATTCTAAAAGATCTAAAAGATGAAGCTGCAGCGCACTTTAAGCCACGTCTGCACCAATTTATCAGGTCTGGGTTTGATGGATGAGATGAAGGACCCAACAAAATTGTAACTGCCACTTCTTGGTATTCCCAGCTTCCATTCAAGCACCAGTGCAGGCAACATGTCTTCCAATTTAAACCATCATACACTGTAGGCTATTTGTCCCTGTGCTCTGATACAACCCATAGGGGCATCCCCTCAAATACACGGCTGCAGCTGTACGGGATCTTTTGGAGCATTTTTACAATAACAAATCGGCACAATGTGATTTGGTGTAGAACACCTGTGATATTAACACCCATGTTCACTATAGTTCTAAACTGAATTAAACAGTTGAGTCAGTACTACTAAATGCTAAAGTACCTCTACATATAGTATCTCCTAACCCTACATAGTATATGTCTGAGGATAAGAGACTCCATCCTATAAGGGTACATCACAGTAATTCATGTATGTTTTGAGCTTCAGACCTACAATAAGGAGAAATGGGTTGATGGGAGAAGGCCAGCCTGCGGCTCCTTGGCCATTATCCACAGGCAGGCAAATCAAGCCAGCAAATCAGGAACAATGGAGTCCTCAAAGAGCAGAGTGGGGATCAAAGCAGCACTAACTGGCCAGTGCAATCCAATTGAAATGTTCACTTTGCATCTCTCCAAAGGTAATGGATGTGGAGAGTGGGAGGTGAAAAAAAAAGGGCTGCCCGCTCACAGTTGACGTAAAATTATGGAAGGTAAGAAGAGAAAAAAGGAGGAAAATGCACGTGACAGGCCTGGCCTTCTCAAGTCATCTACTGTAGAAACTTCATAATGTCCCTTGGTTATTTTGACTTTGAATTTGCAAAGATCCATTTTTTCACTCCCTGTTTTTCCTTCCTTTGAACCTTCCCATGGTAACATTATGATGATATATGAGATGCTATGCCATGGCCCTTGTGGATGTGGAGTAAGACTGAGGCAGGCTATTTCTTAAAGTGTCCTCTCACTCTCTCTCGTTACCCGTGTGTCTCTCTATCGGGCTCTCTGTCCTCGATCTCTCTTTGTCTTCCCTATCACTTTCTCTCTCCATCTTGCCATCTCTCCATTTGAATGCGTTGATCACCTGGGGAGATGCTGCATTAATGCTGACGCCCAGTAAAAAGCAGAATCTCCTCTTTATTTATCTTCACTAAAATTCCTCCCAATTTTTCCAGCACATTTCACTCAATCACGCAACTCAGGCCATTCCATTAGCCACACAGGGGCGTTTTACCCCATTGAGTACAACACGCCCTGCACTTCTATGAATATAGATTCCCCTAAATTATGTATAATGGGAGTGCTCAGATTTTAGCATTTTTACTCAGAGGGTTTGAGGGTGTATGAGTTGTTTCTGTCGCTTTTTAAATGCATCTAGAAATTCACAGTGTGTTGCAAGAGAATGGTGATGCTGTTTGCCTCCTTGGAGTTTGCAGTTTGTAAACTGAGTATTGTGGACATGTATAATCATCAAAATGTATTAATATGTCAGAGCAGAGTTCACTCATATTGTGTATTGTAGATAAAATGATAAACACACATGTATACAGATGTTGAAATATGTGATCACCTTCTTCCCACATAATTCTTTGCACTTTCCGATAAATCTGAAATTTCCAAATAGTTTCTTTTAATGCAGTAATTCCCAGCATGACAACACGACTATGTTTTGCTGTTGCTTTTTCCTAATACGTTATCTCAGTTGCCCATGTTGCACCTATCTCATGAGTAACTGTAAGGTCTTAGTCTAAGAAGTCTGAATTTGATGTCTTGTTGTGCTGAACATTTTCAACATTTTCTGCTCTGGCTATGAGCAGTGTGACTAATTGGATGGTAAGTAATTTTAATTCACACGTTGGCAGTTGGTGTCCATGTTGCTCAGCGGGAGTGAAGGCCACAGCAGAGCAATATCAACAAACAGACCAGCAATTCCATAATCAGAACAAAATCAACATCCTCATTACTGACTCCAAGCTGCTGCCTACATCAAAAATGGCTTCAAAACTCTTTCTCCTCGTTTTCAGGGAGTGATTATGTTTAGTGCTAGGCTAGACATATCTTTCCCCCCCCCTCTTTTATTTTTTTTTTGGCACAGAGACATTCTCACTAGAATACTAACAACTTATCACAACTTATCAGGGGGATAAAGTTAGAGATGTCTTAATCCTTTTCACATTTTTTTCATTTTCTCACTGTTTTATCTTGTGCTGGTCTGAAATGATGTCACATTATACTGAGGTTAGAATCTTTTTGGTTTGTTGTTACATTAAGTAAAAAGATGTCAATTAAATGATGTTGAAATTGTTTCATGGCACAGGATTTAAAGCTGTGAACATTAGTATTTCAAAACAACTTTGGTATGTTTTCCTTCCATAATCGCGAGCTTTTCAGCACTATTCACAAAATTAATTATGTTTTTAAACGTTGTTAGCTTTTTCATTTTAGTGGCATTTTCATGAACGTGAATGTCTTGGTTGCAGTACACATACACATCTGGTTAAAAGTGTCTGATCTCTAATTGGGAAACATTAAAAACTATTTGTCTCTTATCCATTAATGTTTGAGACATATTCTTATCAATTAGCATTTAGTCATATTATTACTACATAGGGATGCAACAATGTTGGTTCACCCTAAATTACTCTAAAAATACCAGATCTCTGTCTGGAACTCCATGTGTAATTAGCCATTGCACCTTCATCTTTCTGTAAGAGTAGCATGACAGGTAGGGGGAAGTGGGTTTCTGAAGACCACTTTTTCAGGTAAATTTAAAATCAATATTCACTACCAGGGTTTAGATTGTTACTTAAAAATGTATTGTGTTGCACATTAGTCATTCCTTTTTCTAAAAGTAATCCATTAGCTAATTACACACACACACACACACACACACACACACACACACACACACACACACACACATAAAGTAATGTGGTACACAACTGTTACGTTACTTTTGCGGTATGTATTGCTACTTATGTTAGAGATTTTATTATGATCTTTCATAAAATGACTTGACAATAGATAAAACTGTTTAAAGAAGTTGGCCTGCATGGACAAACAACCTTTCTTAAACTATTAGGTGAAGACTGACAAAACAAAAGTGTGTAGTTAAATGGCAAATAAGCTGCATTTAACAAGCCACACACTTATGAAACCATGGCTTTAATTTAGAATACTTTGTTTGACATGTTCAAAGGCATGACTCATCCTGAGTTAAATCATTTGTCAGAGAATCTGTTCTTCCTTGGAGTCGACACAAGACTGTCCAGGCTAAAGAGAGCCCCTCCACATGCACAGTGGAGAATGTTGTGGTATCCAGTTTGTAGGGAAATGCTTCAGAATCTCAATTTCATCTATTAAATTGAGTCGGTGTCGGATTTAAAGGCTCTTTAATTTGCAACTACTTTATTTACATTTAATTAGGATCAAAAAATAGTTATCTGCACACAAGACATTTGACATACACCTCAAACAAAGAGCAGGAGCAGGCTAAAGGATTGAAATGACAGAAACTGTCATTTAGCAGTTATTTTTGTACAAACTCTTCCTTCACGGCTGCAAAAATGCAGCCACACTGGCAGATGCATTGATAACGTTAAGCATCTGATCAGATCTGACCAACCAACAGAGATGGATCAGAGCCGGACCTCATGCGGCTTGGCCAGACTAGCAGCGCCCACTCCACTCTCTTATCTGATCGCAGCCTAACGCTCCATAATATATTCTATAATATCACATGACTATGCATTTTATTTGCCTGCGGCTAAGCTTGGCAGAAGCCAGCAGAAACTAAAGGCTAATAGGTTGTAGGTTTCCAGGGCCTTCTGCATGTTTCATTAACGTTGCACCCCAACACCTATCGAAAATATGCTGTGGAAATTCAAACCTATGTTGAAATCCCTCTAGAAATCTAGGTGATGCGAGAACAGCGGCAGCATGCAGACGAGTGCCAGAGAGGCTGTCAGAGAGTGTTTTAGGTTGAACTGGGCCTCTGACGCTGGCTGTCCCTGTTGTTAGAGCGTAATGGACGTCGCCCCTGAGGAAAGGCGGCTGGCTGCTTGGGTCACCATGCTTTTCAGCACTTGACACACATGTCACAAATGTGACAGGAACATGCAAAAAGCATTCAGATACCATGGCAACTAAATCTGTGTCTGTGTGTCTGTCTGCGTTTGTGTGTGTGTGTGCACTGTTGTGTTTGTCCATGTGTGTGTATTGATCCGATGTGTTGTCTAAACTGTATTATTGACCTAAATGTTTCTAACATCTAATCTGTTCTAGCCCAGATGTAATTTTATAAAGAATTTCGAAACACTTGTTAGTTTCACTTAAGACATTGTCGGCTGATGGAAATTTATTGCCGTGATTCAGATGGATTGCTTTCATAAAAACTGATGTTGCGTCGAGGGAGCCAAATATAGTAAGTGTTCCAGTAACTGTATGATACCTCAGCACACACATATGCACACCCACACCCACATCGTCCCACCCACACACACAAATAAACATACGACAAACACTTTCACATATACAGACGCGCACACACTAACACTTGTTATCGATCTACAGCTTAGCTCATGCCAGCAGGTAGTCCAACTCACCGGTTATTCTGAGGAATTGCTTTCACTTGCTCCATCCACACATGCAAACACACACACAGACACACTGCGTGATTGTTTCCAGTGACTAAATCTACACAATTTGTGCACAACTAACTCTTAAGACACCATCACCTCCTCTTCACAGATCAAGGGGTGAATTTGTCGATTCCATGCGCGCGCACACATACAAACTTACAGCCTTATAACTGAACCATGCTTAATGCTGTGAGAGTATCAAGTTGAATACTGTTGCATAGTAAGAACAAAATCCTTTATCCCGTCCTCTCATCCCCCACGTCTGTCCTTTCCTCCTCTAAATATTGCTTTTCCTCCTTCTCTGTCATAGACATGCTTTTTGAATTCTCTTTACAGCTGATAACACAGTTTAGAGTGTAAAGGATAAGGGATTAAAGCATTGTGTGCAAGTATGTATGAATGACTTAGGAGTGCTTGTGTGCATGTGGATGTCATGTTTATTGTGATCCCAAATGGCCGGGTCCTGCCTCTACCGCAGCGTTCCCTTTTTTGAATCTAATTTGAAAACAAGTAAGAGGAACACAAAGTTCAGTTTGTAAAACCAACGCTCTGTACAATGGAATGTTTCTCATTACAGTCAATCAGCCAGTAGACAACAAAAGGACCTTTCATTGAAGAATATGAAGTGAAAATAAAAAACAGGGTACTGCTTTAGCTGGCACCGCTCTTCTTGTAATATGTTATGTGTGGAGCCTCCTCCCTTTTTCCCCAAATCGGCCTCTCTTGTTTGAAACGGATTGAATTAAGATGTTCAAGGCTTTTTTTCCCCCCCTTTCCCGCTTCTTGTGAAAGGTCATAAGTCTAATGTAATTATACCAGATATCTGCGGTGAGGGAAACACTTGCCAGGAGATGATATGAACATATAAGCTATAAACTGTAACTTTCTCTTTGCTAAGCAGAATGTTGCTTTTTTATGACTGAATCAATATCTCTAACTAAGGCTTGTAAAGAAGCCCAGTTAGAAACTTTATTTAGGTTTACCTCTGTCTGACCTCCTCATACTATGCCTCGATTTTCCCTGCATGAAAACAGCAGGAGGCCTTGCATAAGAACCAGGTGGCGTTACATGCTGAAGTGTATGAAATTGCCCTGATGTGCTTGATTTTCATATGTGCATTTACTGTACTTTATGTACCGTTTGTTGATATGACTGAGGACGAAACTAGGCTGAAATAGCAGCTTGTCTCCCCTGTTAACTATTCAAATTGTAAATTATGTGTCATTTAAAACATTAAAAACAAGTTAGGATTTATTAAATGATGGCACCAAATTGAAAATAATATATTACTGAGTGTTGCACTCTAATGTTTTTAAACTAATGTGGCAGAGAGTCACTGAGTGAGAGAAAGAAGAGAAAGGGAGAGCAGACAGTAAGTTGTGGGATGAGGTTCAGAATTAAATTATTTTTAAGTATAGGTTATTCATTTCACATGGCCTGGTGACTCTAAGTGGACCACTAAAGAATGCACAACACTGTCTCCTAAAAATTACATCCCTATGAAACTAAAGTGCAAATGTAATTGTGTTTTGGTAGCAATAGTGCAACGTATTTGAATACATTTATAGAGTTTAATAAATGTACTAGTAGTGAGTCGCAAGGAGGTGGTTGGTCTGGATGGTGGGCGTACAAAGCACAGGATTGTTACACCACAGACCCAAACTGGACTGTAACCTATGTGGTTGGGTTTAGGCAACACGAGCCCCTTTTTTGGTTAAGGTTAAAACACTCGGTATGTGAAGTGTTAAATGTTACTCTGTTAAGCAAGACCACATCTTTCCCTAACCTTAACCATTACCTCATTATGTTAGTGGAAAAAATAATCTGATTGCAACTAAATTCTTTTTGTTACACTGTTTGTTTGTATCCGATACCCAATTCTCATCATATAGTATAACCACTGGCGGTCTGCCAGCATGTTAACTGATTTTACTGAAATTCGATGGAACTGGTAAAATTGACACATTTCTTGAAAACGACATTTGTTTATTTCAGACACAATAAGCTGTGACGTATTCACTGCTTTACATTTCTTCAGATACTATTTTCAGAGTTTACTCCTGGTGACCGCCAGTGCTGCGTATAAATTATTGGGGAGGAAGGGGAGTAGCTTTTGTTCGTCTTTTTGGTAATGTGAATCCCTGAAAATGTTTGCATCCTGTGAATCATAATTTCAAAACTAATTGAAACTAAAGTAGGTGAAAAATAACCTTTGGTATGTGTTTTTCCCTTTGCTATATAGAGTTCTATAAATGCTTCGAATGCGGTTGTGTTATGGGGGTTTTTCATCAATTCGTTTTTTCTATGGTGCAAGCAGAGGAGTTACACTAGCACTGCTGCCTTTAGCTATTACTGTTGATCACGTGACTTGAACTTGCACATGGTAGCAGTCCATCATACTTCCCAGAAAACTATACTATACTTCTGCAGTAACTTATGTAGCACTTTGCTTTGCTTTCATTTTTTAATCTTTCCTGTTACAGTCACAGCTTCCCCTCTGCCCTCCACAGTTGCTCAAACCAATATAAAAATATAATGTTAGAAATTTAACAAATTTTACTTTATTTAATAGCTGGGCAGGTTTAAATTCAGGTAATGTCTTTCATCCAAACACACCAATAATCATTTTGTAAAAACACCCCCCTCTTGACTTCACTGTTACTTTAACTGATTGGTTTTGTGTTGTGAGACCAATTGTGGTCTCTGTGACTCCAACCAAGGGGAAAAAATAAAATAAAATTTGAAACAACAGAAGAAAAGAAAAACTTATAATATTAATTATAATAGGTACATTGACAAACCAACAAAGAAACAGGTGTACGTGCGTGTGTGTGTGTAGGAGGATGGAGGTGGCAGTGTGAGCATGCTCTGTCGGGTATTTGCTCGACTGGTAATCAGCGAAACACACTTCAAGTCTCCTGCTATGATTTGCCCCCCAGTGTGTCTCCAGCCTGAATGCTTGTGAGTAAGTCAGTGTTTCTCTACGCCAACATGTGCATGTATTTATGTAGTACATATACACTATATATGTCTGCACACGTCATTGTGGACGCATGAGCCTACTGTATGTCTGTGCATCAGTTTACTGTCAGTACTGTGTGTGTGTGTGTGTTCGTTGTCTATGTGTGTGTGTGTACATCTCAGGATTTATCTTTGTTTCCTGCACTTTCTCTGTGGTGAGGGCTATACCCAGACTGAGGTTTACAGCTTGTGTATGCACATGTGTGCTCGCAGTTTTACATGCTCACAGATGTGTGTATTTGCCGGATGGGAATGCAACTCCTAGGACATTTAATCTAGGGGGAATTTCACACTAGTTACTGCTTGTCATCAAATGTTTCTAGGGTAAAATACTGCAGCGATCTTTTATTGGCGGATGTTTAGGACAGATTCCCTGTCAGACCCCTGAGTGCCCGGCTGCCCTCCAGATAGACTTAAAGGGTGTGTGTGTGTGTGTGTGTGTGTGTATGTGTGTGTGTGTGAGAGAGAGAAAGAGAGAGAGAGAGGAAGTCACTAATCATAGACAGTTTGTTGGTTTTGATGCTTTTCATTTTAAGACAAATTATTTTGAAACGTATGCGTTTATATGTTTGTGTCTATGTGAGAAGGAAAAAGCAAATCTAAACTTTATAATGCAAGAATTTACTATCTCCACTTCCAAAAACAAATACACTCACACATACACATATGGCTAAATACACACAGACCTGATCCCAAGCTTAGGGGAAGACCAATCCAGTATATCTCCAGTCGTATGTGTTCACTTAGCAAGCCGCAGCTGCTAACACCATTGCTATGATTTCCTGTGTGTATATGTCTCTCTGTCTATCTGCCTCCTCAAGACACACACACACACACACACACATCTAAGGGCCTTATCCAAATGGGTTTTAGCAGGACACATATTTTACACCCGCCTGTGTTGCTCTGATGTTCAGGTGCTTCGATGTCAAATGTGACCCAGGCTGTCTTCTAATGGATATCACAGCCTTAAAAAATGACGTATTCCCTCCACCCCTTCTTAAAAAAACAAAGGAAGGAACTCATAACCTCAACTGTAAATGTCTGAACAAAGGAAAGAGTAATTGCTTTTTGGTGTCTCTATATTAGAAGCTTTCAGTATTTAAGCATGCTGTGAAAAACAAAGGACACATTTGTTTAATAGACTAATACCTCCTGTTTTAACTCCAGAGCTTTCAAATTTGAGCCTTAATGTTTCGACTAGCTGTTCAATCAGTCGCTTTTTTGAGGACATCGCAAATGGCAGGCTGTCTCTGAAAGACGTTTGCTTCTTTTACCTGACCCACTTTTCCCTCACTGTGTGTTTACGTGTGTGTGCATGTGTGCACGCTCTGTCCCTCTTTGCTCAGAAGGTTGTAAATGTAATCTTAGACACATGTTACTTCGGCTGATGTTTTTCAGATTGATGTCAGTTGCGATTAGCATATCTCCTGCCAAGACACAGGAGTGCTCGTAAGAGCCTGTCTCAACCACACTCACTCACAAACACACACATGTATGCAAACCGCTGGGTAAACAGAGCTCAGCTGCCATTTTGAATGATTGCATGATGATTATTTGATGCAGTGATTTATTTTGAACACAGCCTGTAAGTAAACTGAGTTAGAAAAGGATGAGAAATCTGACTGACAAGCTCCAAAACAAAATTCTACCCCAAAACAGTCTCCTGACGCCCCTTCCCAGCGACATATTATTACACCCTGGCCCCAAACAGCACATTTTAACACTCCCTGGCCTCCAACTTTAATGTAACCCCATCTGTCTCTTAAAATACCAACTTCATAGTGCAGCCATGTAAATGCAGCTGTGACCAACACACACTATGCCATTTGCATTCATCTTGTGCTTGGGAATGGAGAATTCCTCCTCCAGTGTAAGACAGCAGGGGACCGGTGCAAAAAACGAATTTCTCGCCATCTATGGAGAGCGAAGGATATAGGGATTCAGAACACACCCTTCAGACAATGGAAGAGGAGGGGGCCTTATTTTCTCTTCTCTCTCCCTTCTTTCCCCTGTCTCTCTCCACACCTCCCTGACCCTGCATCCCCTCAACCTGCCCAGCAGAGTGAGAGAATAAGTGTAGCATCAACAGGGGGTTTGGAGGGATTGGAGGGAGACAAAGAGAAAATCAGACAAAAGTAGTTAAAAAAAGAAGAGGGGAGGGGGGGGGGGGACAAAAGATGGAAGGGGGGTAAAAAAACAACAGGAGTGTGGCTGACCAAATACTCAGCGACAGAATGAATGAGAATGAGAGAGGAAGACGGATGCAGCGAGGGGAAGGGAGAGGGGGAGAGAAGATGAGAATATATATGCGGTGGCCAGTGTTGTGAGACAAGGCAGGTTGCTGTCACTTTAAAAATGGCTGTAATAAAAGTGACCGTCAGAAGATGGATCTGGCGATTTTGGCTTGCTAATCAGTCATTTGTGAAGAGGACCACTGCCCAGATTCAGCAGCTGCGTGACACCTCTTGATTGATGCCTGCGCCCGATAAAAAAGGCCCCATTAACTGTCCTCCTATTAAAATGGGTGAAATGACGAAAAAAATGCCCGCCTCCCCCAATCTCTGTTTCATTTAAACATTATATCCTTTTATACTTTCTGCCCTTTTTTTTTCTTATCACATCTCCTACCACCCTGTTAAGGCAGTCTGTTATTATTGAGATAGTGGGAGAGATGTTAATCAGCAAGGCCTGCTTGTGTTGGCGCGTTTATACTTGTCCATTTGTGCAAGATGTCACATACTGTATTTGAGCCAAGACCTCACACTCTAATCAATCAATTGGCAGCGAAAACACACTAATCCCCGCTTCAGCTGGTACCTGTGTCACAAATTCTTGTTGAGTATGTAAATGAGCCGGCACATCAGTGACGTCAGAAAGGGTATGACTTTGAGCCTTCAGTTAGCCTCATGACATGCGTCAGAAAAAAATAATGACCCCGCAGCTGAATCTCATATCTCCTCATCTCTCCTTCTCTCCCACACACACACACACACACACATACACAAAGATTGCCTGCAATAATAATAACCCAACAGACGACAGCTTCAGCCCCCTCCCTCCCATCCCCTCATCCCCACCTCACCCCCTCTCCCACATACAATCAAACAAAGCCTCTCTCTTACCTTGCGCATGACCAATTCTTCCATCTCTCCCTCTTTTTTCCTCCACCATCCTATCTATGCATGCTTATACCTTTCAGTAAGCCCAACCACACCTAACAGCAACACCTTGCACTCTCCCAACCATCCCACAGCCTACAGCGCGGACACTCACACCCCCAATAAATACAACCCTGGTCTGCCGTTTTCCCATCTATCCCTTTTTCTCTGCCCCAGTCTCTTTTCCCCTCTCTCTCCCTCTCTCTCTCCCTTTCTCTCTCCCCTCGCTCCTGGCTGATGCTGGTGAAATATCAGGGCAAACGGATTCCAGCTTTTTTCTCTGGCTCAGAGGGGTTGTTCTGTGCGATTTGGCCCTGGGGTGCATTTCAGCGCTTCTGATGTGAGAGAGGGGGCGAGAGAGAAAGAGAGACAGAGAGGGCAATGGAGAGAAAGAGAAAGGAAGTGAGAGAGAAGACAGTGTTAGGGTTTATCCTTTCTTTCTAAGGGGCAGTCAGGGGTTTTGACAGGGTTTTGACCGGTGTTGAACCAGCAACTTAAGGTGTGTGTGCTCTTCATAGCTTACAGAGGCCTTTGAGGTGATCTCCATACATAATCAGGACAATCCACCTCCATGACAGGTGCACGGCCATCTTGGAATCTATCTGAGCCACTGGACTTGAGTGGATAGTTCATGTGCTGGTGTGTACGGCAAAAATGACTGACTGCAGCTCGGCGCTTTCGTTGCTTTTAATAAATTGTCGAGTGGGCAAATAAAAACCATTTATTTTTTTACACAATGTATTTTTTTATTACCAAATAAGTTGATCTGGTATTTTGATTTATCTTTTTCAACTGAGGTGCTAAAGGGCATCTTAGCAAAGATAGTGTATGCTTAAAAATTATTATCCTTTTAAGTCTCCTAAATTAACGACTACATAAATAGCATATTCGTAGGAACAAACTGACCAGAATATTTTAGGTTCATTTGATTTATTTTTTCATTTCACAGTGTAAAAATGTGTTTGCTATTTTCAGTTTTCAGGTTACATCTTAAAATAATTTTTTTCAATGAACATTATTTTGCGGGAGAATTCATTTTGGAATTTCACAGTTGATTGCATTTTACCTTCTCCTTTGTGTGTCCATGAACATGTGTAGTTTGCACCACTCCATGCATGCATACATACATGCATATGTGTGTGTTTATGTTTCATAATCTCACATCTTACTGTGGGGCATTCTAAAAGGATTTGTCACTCTCAGCTCAGCTGGGCTGATTGTGAATTAAATGGATTTTTAGGCACCTTTTCTCCATCCCTTTGTGAACCCAGTTAGAATTGAGGTCAGGACACACAAACAGGCAAACACGCATGCACACACTCCTGCGCAAATGAACACACCATCTCAGAGAAAGACACATAGCTTTCAGAACAAATCACTGTTGAACTACCCTGTGTGGAATGATTCTGACATTTTGTTTGGGAGAAATAGCATTTAATTGAAGGGAGGGGCGATATGGATGGCAGTTATGCAACCAAGGGAAAATGTCTACATTTCAACCCAAATTGAAAACATAACAGAGTCTGTGTGTGTGTGTGCGTGTGTGTGTGTAGGTGTGTGTGTGTGTGTGTGTGTGTGTGTGTGTGTGTGTGTGTGTGTGTGTGTCAGTTCCTATTGCTTGGCCACAGCTTGTTTGATTATGAATTAGTTCAAGTTATGGGATTTTTCCATAAAAATAATATTGACTTTGTCTTACAATACCAAGTAATTTCTCTCTTGCTTTCTGGAATCTATTCATCTTAATCTGAGTTGTAAGGTTGGAATAAATTTGCAAGTATAAAATTTGTATGTAACAGGAGAAACTGCAAGATTCTCACCTTTACACATTCACTAAAAGGCTCAAATATCAATTATTTAATATGTACCCATTGTTCTTTACACAGAAATTTAGAACTTCCAACAACAGAAAATTTAATATTCTAATTAACCTAAAAGTTCTACAAGCCCTTAAAATTATTATCCACCACTGCTTTTTATAACTACATTGTCTTTTGTTATTATAAAATATATTGTTAATCCATATTGATTAAAACAGCTAAACAGTTATTTCGCAGCTCCATTACTTGTGAGTCAGACTCACCCACAAATCAGACATCTGAAGCTGTAGAGATTCAGAGTTTTGCTCAATGACACTTAGGCACGGTAGATGCTTGCAGAGATGACTGCTTGAACTCAGGTCATCCGGTTTAATGATGGTCACTAGAAAAGGAAGTTGAAGAGCCCTCATAAGGACTCTTCTAATACAGTGATGAAGCCAACAAGCATCTTTCAGGGTCAGTGCACATCTCAAAAAAAAAAGGCGTCTCTCCCTCTTTCTATTTCTTTTTCTTTATTCTATCTGTCGCTCCAAGCGTTGCCAATTTGTCTGAGCCACATCCGTTAATCCGTGCGCATTAATGCAGTGGTCATTGCGCCTCCGGTTGACTTGGTTGGCTTGATAGATGATGGCATCCATGCAGGAGACTGACTGTACAAGCTCACAGCTGACGAGAATATTGGGTGGTCAGTATTGGCTTTTGTAACGAGCTGCAACACCAAAAACTAGTAATCTTTTTCTTTTTTGTTTTTTTGGTAAAAATAGGATAATTAATAATTTAAACAAAATGCCATTCGTTTGGTATTAAATAATTTAAATTAATGTCGTTTCCTAATTGTATTGGAAGTATGACTCGAATTAAAAGGACGTCACTAAATGTCCACATTTCTGAAGAAGAAAAAAAAACCGCTTCTCCACAATTACGCAGCATTCTCGTCTCATGTAGGCCTTGTGCTAAAGAGTGGAGGACCAGTAATATTGCATTTGAGTCATAGGTAACATAACTGTCTGAGTGACAAGCCCATGCACTGGCTGTGAGAACCTCCTGACGTTTTCCCTTAGATGTCGAGATGTCAATCTGTTGCCATAGAAGTGACTTCTCGGTACTGACCGGGTTATTTGCCGTGCTGGGATGGCCCATTGAGTGTCAGAGGAAAGGAAGGGGTGGGGTTTGGGGGTGGCATGGATGGATGGATGATGGGGCTGAAAGGTGGAGGGGTGACAGTCCCCCAGAGAGACGAGAGTGGGGGCTCCTGGTGATCTAAAAAGACCTTTTGGACCACTAAATTGACATGTTCAAGCTCCAGGGTTTGTATGAAGAAAGAACTTTAATAAGCCATGTGACAATATACAGTACAGCGGTCTTAACTTTCATGAGGCCATTAATGCCAGGCCGTGTTTTAGATTTCAGATTAAATATTCATGCTTTGATTACATTTAAATGTTAATAGTAACGAACACGCATGCTATTATTATTATTATTATTACTATTATTATTATTATTAACATATATATAATTTTAAGCGATTTGATCAATTTAAATTTTTAGATTAGTTTTAATGTATTTCTGCTGGATCTTTAAATATTTAAATTAAAATAATAAAGGCAAATTCGATCTGAAAGCAGCAATTTGTTTCGGAGCATTTTGGTGTTACGGTAGACGGTAGGATGGTTCCTATTCAAAGCACCTTTACAGGGCTATTGGTACACGCGGATCTGAATGATAATCAATAGAATTTGGCGTTGAACTGTCCTGGAGGCGGTTGGATGTGTCTTGGTCTATCACGAGAAGCCGTTTGGGTTTTTCTTTTTTTTTTATTCCCCTGTCCATATATGGAGGACACTCACCGGACGCGTGTCTATTAAAGAGGGATCAACAATGAAAAAGATCGGAGGAGCAAAGGGCCAAGTGGGAGGAGGGCAGCAGGGTGAGGTGAGACTGAATGGAAACAGTAGTGGTGTGGTGTGTGTTGTGCGGGAGGGAGGCACACTTGGGGAGCAGGGAGGGTGCGCGTGTGTCAGTGTGTGTGTGTGTGTGTGTGTGTGTATGTGTGTCTGCACTTGTAGTGTTGATTCCCTCTCGTGAGCGACCCGAAATGCTGGCGACAAAGTCTGCCAAGTCACCCTTCCTCTCCTCCTTGTCCTCTTCTCTTGTTTCTGTTCGACTCCTTCTTCTCCTTCTTGCTTGCCACAACACTTGTTCTGCGGGAGCAATATCACGGCAGCCCCTGCCCCGCCTGCATCTGGGTAAAGACTTTACAGTCAGGGGCCATCGATTGCTCTTATCAAATAAACAGAGTGGCACCAGCGGCTGCACGGACCCACCACCCTGCACCTCCACCCCTGCCTCCTTCCCCTGTCTCATAATCTCAAGTCCCTCCACTTCCACCCCACCTCTTCCCCTTCTCGAGAGCCTCAGCAGCTGTGGTCCCATGTAAATTTTACATGATTGGCACCTCCTTATTTTACCCCTCCGCCTCTCCCCAGCCCCCGTTTCTTGTTCTCCTCCATATCATGTTGCATATTAATACTCATTTATGCAATAGCCCATGTGACTGTGCGTGCCGGGTATGATGCCCATGACTGTCCCTGGGAATTTGCATACTTGATTATAGAGCCTGATTGTTGCTGGGGCATGTTATGTGATGCTGAAATGTGATATTTGGTGTGCTGGAGGAGGGTGGGCTGGGAGGGCTGAAACGGTTCCCCTTGACCCTTGAAATGCAACGTAATCCCGTGTGGCCTCGTTTGATTAGGGCATTTTTCTAATTGTTGTCATCAGGAATTGCACTATCATTGTGCATCTGGAAGCACTTTGGCATCTAAGTGGTGGTTCTCAAAAACTGGGGCTCAAGAATCCTCAAAGGTCCGCCAAGGCCATGCAGGGGGTCCTCTCGGCAAAATGAAGAGTTGTTTAATTTCACTGATTTAATTAACCTGAAATTATTCCAATTAGAGAACATTTATGTGAACAAAGGTTTCAGTCTGCGCCGCTCTTATGGCAGGTTTACAATGCGATTTTGAATCAATAACAACAAAAAGCCATATAGGGTGTCCCAGGGATAGAATTAAATTAAATGGGGACCCTTGGCATGAGGTGAGTCCATTTGGGGGTCCTACACAGGAAAATGTTGGACAAGCCCTGATGTAAGTGACTGGGACAAAGTGCTGCATTGACAGTCTTCGTTTTTAGCCAAGCACTCCCTTTTCTTCTCTGCACCCCTCCTCTCTCCCTCTCTCTCTCTCTTTAAAAGGGAGCGGAAGAGTGGGCTGATACCGGTCTCATGTTGCGTATAGATTTTCGTTTATATAATCGATCGAAATGTCCCAATACATTGATTTTGGGTTCAGTGTTTTACAAACAAGCGTTTATAGGTCTCGATTTTATGTTAGGGATTATTTCAGTGTGACACCGTTGCGCAGAAGTCGGAGATGTTGGTTTTTAAATAAATGATATAAATACAAACAAATAAATATCTATTGCTTCATGTATAAAAATATAAAAACTGAGTCGGGAGGGGGAGAGGCAAAGAAGAAGGGAAATAGGGTGAAAAGACAATATTGTGCTGCCTCTCTCCTTAATCAAATAAAGTAGTGTAAAAAACACACACACAAAAGCATTTCCTTCCCTCTGAATTTCTCCTTGAATTATATGCCATCACAAGTGTGTGTGATTGCGGAATATTAAATTAAAGTGGGATAAGTCCGCACCGAGGCGGGCTGCGTCCAATCCGCAACTCATTTCCCCTGTTGTAGCACCGCATCACTGCGCTCCTCTCTTTTCAATGACAATGTGCCAAATCTGGGCATTTTGAAAACACTTTCCATATGCTATTATCGGATCGCTACTGAGCAAGAGAAAGACAGAAAAGAAGAAAAACGGAATGCTTTATACCAAAGGTACCGACAATATACATTTATTTATCTTCTCTCTTAATGGGTTATTATATTTTGAATGTTTTGTGAGGATTTAACAGAGGTAAGAGGAGGTAAATTTGCAAGTTTTTTTTTTTTTTTAACGATTGCATATTTATGGACCGCTTTTGGATGGCTTTAGGGCTGAGTGTGAAAATGTCGTGAGAGTTTATGTTGAGGATCTATGGGCAAAAACTTAATTTTTCTGTCACTGTTTTTTTTTTCTGTTTTTCCTTTTTATTGCTAGAGCAAATTGTGCTTGTCCCCCTCTATGTGGTATAGTCTATGTTTTCAGCAAATATGTGAAAGAACATTTTTCTTACATTGATTTCGTTGAAATCACAAAAGCAATTGTGTCCTTTTGATTTATTTGCAATTTATTGATTTTACAACTCTGGAGCTCAGTTTAACACAGGCGACGACTTGCGAGGGACTTTACATTCAGAGGATTTCTGTGTTTCTGAATTTATGCTTGTTGTTGTAGAAATACACGAATAGAAATGCTTTTAAAAGAATAATACATTTAGGAGAAAAGTTTTTTTTTTTTAAAATCCTTATTATTGTTGTTATCAATAGCTGAAAGGATGACACTTAACTTTTACCGGTGTGTTTTGTGTGCATTTATGAAGCGGTGTTTGTGCTTGTGTTTGTGGACGAAAGTTGGCCAGTAGGTCACTGTGACAGGTTGCAGGTCAGAGCTGTGGGCTTTTGCGTGTTTTTTGTGTGTGTCCTGTTGAGGCAGAGGGGTCAGCCATGCAACCCCATGAGGGCGCCGACGCATAGGACAAACAAGGTGGAAGTCTGTACGCACAGCCAGACAACACTGACCAAGTGACTTTCTGATGTAAACAAAGGAACGGGCTACAGAATTAACACGTTTTTTATTGCAAAAAATATAGCAGATAGACATCAAATAGAAAATCAATACAGATTTTCAATTCTTTCAGTTCAGAGAATATATTGATGGGCCAACAATGGCCCCATCCCATGGCATCTCCCAGTGTGTCAAGCCAATATGGTAATAATCTCCGGACGATTCAAAGTCATTGATCTACTGTAGTGGCATCACTGTGAGTGTTCAGTGCTACCTTTCACGTGTCAATAAATGTTTTTAGAAAACAAAACAAACACGATGCCTTTAATATTTGACAATTACCCCAGAATTTCAAGCGTTTAATTTCAGCCACCCTGGTGTAGGTTTCTGATGTGCCACTTGCCTTAGAACACACAAATACTCGCACAATCGCGCGCACACGCACACACAAGCTCGCACACGCACACAGCAGACCGGAGTTTACAGATAAAAATCTATAATTAATTGAGGATGCTGCTGATATGGAAATTGGCCGAAATATTAGTTAACGCGGTCTATTGTTAAGCGGTCCTCCGGAGAAAGAGCATCGTCTGCAGGGAGACAGGGAGGGTGGAGACCGGGGGGATTTACAAAACGCAGGAGGTTAAGATAAGCTACAGCCTATATCAGTTCCCTAAATCCGCTTTGTACTTTCTCCCTTTTGGTTGAAAACAAGTAAAATAACAATCGCAACTCCGCTGAAAATGTCAACAGCGCGGGTACATTTTGTCACTAGAAAGTGGAAAATAAGTAGATCCTTTCTCAGAACTGGAGATGCTTGTATGAAATCAGGAAAAATAACGGTGGTTTATGTCTACAAAATTCCTCCGTTTGGGGTGTTTCAAAGTCGCAAATTAGAAATAGGTCCACTCCATGCTGCTTTGAGAAGCTCAACGCACGGCCCCGGTGGAGTTTTTGCGTGTCCGCTGCAGCAGCGAGTAGACTCGAGTCTCCAAGCCGTCTGTGAGCGACGCCTCCCAAGGCTGACAGGCTAGAAAACCCCCCTGGAGGACAGGGAGGCAGCTGCAGCAGTAGCGGGAGCAGCAGGAGCCTTGGATCCGGTTGAAAAGTGACGCCTCTGTTCCACACCTCGACCCACCCACACCCTTTGTCAGAGACCTCTTAAACCCAGAATAAAGAGCCTCGGGTCGAGTCGGGCTCGGAACTCTTGGCTTCTTAAGGATCCAGTTGGTTCGGGTGCAGTAGGCTTCTGTCAATGTGGCTGCAAAGTAGACCTAGTAGTTCACTTGCCAGCAGCAGCCTTAACATCACATCCCAAGCCCCAGCACATGCTGTTCAGTTCACCCCCCAGCTTCGATGTTTTTCCATCTTCAACTTCCCTCCAAAGTCTTCCTTTAGCCCAAAGCCACTGCTAGGGAACCGAGGGTGAAACACAGAAAACGGTTTGCATCGAGGGGTACAGGGCCAACAGATGCGATGCACCTTGTAAGGACACTAAACGTTACGGCGCTGAGTGCAGCTTTGAATAGAGACAGGGAATTTTGTGTGACCCTCTATTGGATTTTGCAGTTTGGCTCTACTGAAACCACGCGGGGCCTCAGCGGTCCCGAAAGGGCAGCGAAGACTTGCCGACATGTGGTGGATTTCTGTGAGGCTTCGTGGTTTTGAGTTTTAAACTTGAATGTATAGCCTACCATATAGCTGTGCAGCAGAAAAGATGCAACTGCCTCCCTTGCAGATAAAAAAAATCCCCCATATAAATGGAGAATACTGATAATAATATAATAAATAAACATCAAACTAACAACAAACAACGTGTAGCGTAAAGTTCTCAGGTGTGTTTTCCAACATAAATGATGTTACCTATAGTATGTTTTGTATGTGCGGACACGTTCTGATGCACGGCACAAAACGACTTTGTGGTTCTGACGCTGATCCTCAGGTGTTTTCTCTCTGTTTTTAGACATATTAATACTAAGAAAAACATGTTATCCGCAAAGTACTCATTTTCCATTCATTTCCATAAATTGTTCCAGACCTTATAGAAAGTATTTCATATGCCAGCACTTCTTGGAATCTTTTGCACTTCATGGAAAAGGCAATTCACCTGTAGTGTCATAATCAATAATATCAAGCTATCATAGTTCACACTTAATCATCATGAAAATAGTGCACAATAAAATAGTCATTTTACAATGGTAAACCGAATTAAAAGGAAAACAGTGGAGCATTCTGTACTACGGTTCAGAAATATGCATCTGCAAAACTTGTTTTTGTACAAAAACTGACTTCTGAGTATTTCTAAGTAATTCTAAGTCCAGCCTGTTTGCTGTTCAGGAGACGGTTGTCCATTGTTCTGCATGTGATTTGGTCCTCGGAGAGAAACCATACAAAAGGATTTTTCTGCGCGCATGGACCTATGCGGCCGCCAGGGCTCCGTGTGCGCGTCATTTGCAATGTGGAGACTGTTGATCAACTCACTAATTACACTTCTCTCCTCTCTCGCCCTCCCTCTCCGTCTCTCTTTTGCTCCCTCCCTCCCTCCCTCTCTCTCCCTCTCTCTCTCTCTCTCTCTCTCTCTCATTCGCCCTCTCTCTCTCTGTCTCTCTACCCATTCCCAGAGTGCATATCGGGAAATAGACACACAAAGACATGCGCACTCAACTTAATCAGCCATTTTTTTAAACAGGGCTAAAACGATAATAATTAGCAGAATAAAGACATATCGGATTTTCATTTCCTTTCCTCCGTTTCCCGACCCCCGTCCACAAGAGAAACTGCGAGGCAGCCCGTCGACACGTCGTTTCACCGCCACCGGAACCAAAATAAGGGATAGCTCTCTGAACGTTTGACATTTGTGATTTTACCCCCATTTCCCAATGTAAAGTTGGAGGATTATTGTAAGTTTCCCTGTTTTTTCACGTTATGATTGTCCAGTAACCCAAGCCGCTGGATGTGACTGTTTTATAAACCCAAGAGCAAAGAGAGAAGCGGAGGTGACGGCTTTGGAGGGGGAAGAAAGTAAGTTTTTTTTTCCTTTCCTCCTCTACCTTTAACTTTTATTGAGTGCTTTGGGGTGCGTGTGTTAAATTTAGGGGTCGGGTATCGATTATCTATCTCGCTGGTGGATCTTTGACATCGGGACTGTTTGGATAACAGGTGCTGGGTGTTTTTAGTCCAGAATAAAGGCGGATATCGTGATGTTAGTGCAACTCCGGCGCTTTGGCTACAATAAAACAAGCGACTGACAGGATCGGAGGCGCATGTGTCCGTGGTGTTACAGTAGGGGAATCGCGTCCAGACATGCGTTTTGCAAAGTTTATAGGATTGCTGTTGAGTTTATGTGGTGGACAGACACACCGAGCACTCCACGTTAGAGACAAGACGAGCGTTCTCCCGTTTGGTGGCTTTGCGGTGCGGATATGGTGTTGCCTTTCCAGGAGTCCGATCCTTCGGACATGTCCGCTTTGTGCTGCTTTCTCGCCGAGGGGTCCGGCTTGATGTTTTTCTCCACTTCCCGACTCCTCATTTTAGTTCCCAACCACCACACATTTCATTTTCGTCACATAACATGGATGCACCGCAGAGCTCAAAGCCACATCGGATTTCTTACACCTTCTAGGCATTCACGGCCGAAGTGACACGATCCGTCTCCCGACACGACCCCGAGTCTGTGTGTTTAAATTTGTGCAAGTGGCAGCCTTCTTCCCAAAAGGATCTTTACAAAAGAAGCGAGCATTTACCGATAATTGTCCATACATCTTTACCTGCTGACCTTAAAAAGTAATCTCACTTTACCGAGGCGTGGGTGGCTGCGCTACCCAGGAAGGAGACCGATCGTTGGGCTGCTGATAGCACAGCGAGTCCCTTCAGAGCCAGTCAGCTCCTCGCCCTTATGTTTTTCTTATGAAAACCACAATGTTAACAAAACTCATATACTCTATTGATATTTATTGATGTGAACTCCTTTTAAATTTTCCTTCCATTCGTGGTCTTTAAGTTCCATTTCCACCTTTCGTCCGCATCTGCGTACGTTTTCTCATAGAAAGTGGCCCTTTCTTTAATCCCGCATATGCTGGTTGTGTTATCATCTTTAAGGTGTTGTTTATGGTTGTTTTATAATAATTTAGAAGAGACTGTGCGTAGAGGAAGGGCTTCTCACGTATTTTTTGCGCCCGGATGGCTGTTAGTTTTTTGAAGTAGGTAGATAGACTTGGCTCGGTTTGGGACGCGACGGTGACAGGGGGGACATCGCTCGCACGGGAGGGGAAAAAAAAAAAACATCAGGGCCAAGGGGCCAGTCAGTCTCCAACACCGGCATGTAACGGTGTAGTGAGTGAGTGAGTGAGTGAGTGTGTGTGTCTGGAGAGACTATACGCTCCAAATCAACGTTGCTCCAATAAAGGATATACAGGGCTGATACTATTTATACTCGGCTTTTCTGGATTTTTTTGGTACGCATTTCAGAGCGCATTTCTTCCATAAAATACACGCTTTTAAAGCATTTATCTAAACGTCTTATACTTTTAATTTTGTTTCGATTATTTATTGCGCATACGTTTAAATATATAGAAGCCTAAACTACTTTTTAATCAAAGATACAGAAATACCTGTGTGTTGTCAGAGCAAATTAGCCCCGTTATTTATTATTATTATTATTATTATTATTATTATTATTATTATTATTATTATTATTATTATATTGTTTTTCTATCCCTAACACGTTGACTTAAAACAGATAGTTTTATGGCCTGATAAAACCATTAACTGTTTTTTGTCTGTGTTGCCAGACAATTTAATTGCATCTGCATAAAATACTATATTTCATTACAAAATGCCCAGCTTAGGCCTAATAAAAAAAAAATCATAAGTTGAATTTTGAGAGGAGATGATCTTGTCTAATTACAGAGAATTTCATCAGTTAATGATGGTGTTGTCTCATTCTAAAAAAAATCTCTTATTTTTCCTATCTTGCAAATGAAGGAATTTTTGAGGTTTATGTTTGCAGAAGCCCAGACCCCTTGTTTTTGTTTTTCTCTTCTGTATCTTAGCACTATCAAAGGCTGGGTGTGTATTTCTATACATGTTAGTTAAGCAGCTTGTGGTGTTCATTTTACTGGTAGCATTAGAGGGGAGGGATTAAAAAAATAAAACATATAGTGTAAGAGAGAGGCAGACAACCCTGCGAGGACAATAGCTGTTGGCTTGAAAATGCTTCTTGATTATTAAAAGCTAATGCATTTTCAGCATTGCAGCCTTAATTAAGGGTGCGGATGGAGGTGGGTGGGGGTGGCCTGGTGGGGTGGTGGGGGCCACGAGAAGATGAGAGGGTACTTGGAGGTGGAGAGGATGGGAGAGGGAGAGAGAGTGAGGGAGACAGGGGCTGAGTCTGTCCTATAACTCCTGGGCCCAAGACACATGCAGCTAGAAGATTGGCTCGGGCCTCTCCTAGGGGTCGACAATGTGTCATTTCCACCCGGCTAGATTGCCCTCTGCCTATCTGATATTAATGTGCAAATCAATATTTCAGGGATTAAATTTCCCTTCTTCATTTTTTATGGTTTCTACCTCAATAAGTCTCCTGTCTAATAGAGGAGGCTGGATGATTTAGAAGCCTTTGCTGCAGAAAGAGAGAGGGAGAGAGAAAGAAATAGAGAGGAGCTTTGCAACAAGGCTATCGCTGCATTTTAATGTTCTTCTCCGTGGATTCCCCCATAGGCCCTTAGTAAGGAGGGCTATATCACTGCTTTACAGTGTAAAAGACAGTCAATTTGGCTAAAACGGCAGAAAGGGAAAATATGAGTTTGGTTGAATACTTAAGACGCTGTGGTAATCCGAGTAGCAGGTATTAGTGAAGGGGAGCTCCCCCCTCAAAGGCGCACACACACACACACACACACACACACACACACACACACACACACACACACACACACACACACACACTTACATCCAAACCTGCATTTCCAGCCATCACGCTTGAGCGAATAGTGTACTGTAGCTTACTAGGCTCTGCTGTAACAGTATATTTTTCTTCTTTTGCTGCTCAGCGTTTTGCCGTTTTTGCATAGAAGTCTATCGACATCCATTGGGGAGATTTACTTTCCTGCATAATAACATCTGGCGTATGTGTGTGATAGAAATGAATCACTCTGACACAATGACCTGTGTACGATTATTAGGGAAGGGAGGAGAGTATTACCATAGTCATAATGCTGCATCTCATTGAGAGTCAACTAAATGAGCTTGGACCCTTTTGACTCCCTATAGACATTCATTAAGGGACAGTGCACATAGAGCCGCCTGTCTGCCAATAGGTGTGTGTCTTTGCATGTGTGTTTATTTAATCCTCCTTCCTGTACCATCTGCTGCATGTGTGCATGCATGTGTATGTGCGTGTCCAGCAGCAGCCCAGTGTGAATTTTCCCCTGTTCACCCCTCCCCACACACAATACATTCAGCCTTTGCAGCAGAGGAGAGTGGACTGTTTTAACGTACTCTTGATAGGGAGAGTGTCAGCAAGTGAAAACAAGAAGAGAGAGGGGGAAAGCGACAGAGGAAGGAGCACAAAAGAACTCTAATTGTAGCACGACCGCTTGGCTTCCTCCCTAATTCACGGCCATTACGATGTGAAAAGCACAACCGCCTGTCCTCCATTATCAAAACAGCAGTCATGCACACACTCTTAAATCTCTACACTCATATTCACTGAGGGGAATCATGTAGATTTTTTGTCTCTTGCGTAGGACTCAAATAACTCTTATCATTCTGGTCACCAGCTTTGAGGAGATTCAGTATTGAATGTATCTGGAATTGTCCTGACAACGATGATTAGTGGTTGAATTTATAAAGTCATAATAAATTCTTCACGTAAGAGTTTCCCTGTTGGAGCAGTTTATTTAATAACAAGCTGTTTTTTTGCACCTGTAGTATTTGATTCTGATGAGCCAACTTGTCTTTAGAAGACTTCTTTAGTTTTTCAGGCAGTGTTTTATGCAATATGTATTATGTAAAAGCTCAAAGCAGGTAGCTTTTGTTGCAAAGAGCTATCTAACAGCTGAATATTTTAAAGATAAAGGTGTGATATTCACTTGGTTATGTACTGTGTGTGTATGTGTGGGGGTGTGTGTGTGTGTGTGTGTATGCGCGTGTCTGAGAGGCTTGATGGTCTGCAGTAGTAGTGTCAGGGTCTCCTGGATTAGAGAGGCCTGTAGGGGGAGAAGCTAAGAAGTCCACAGCAGCATAGCATTATGTCTCAAAGAGGGGGGCTTCCTGCGTCAGCCCCGGGGCACCACCGCCAACACACACTTTTTCTCTATCACACACACTGAGCGAGAAGCAGAGGAGGGTTAAAGACTTGGAACGAGATCAAGCCCCTCCGTAGCTCCCGGGGAGGTGCTTGTGAATATGCGAGCTTTAGTGTAATTAGCACTTAATTATATTAACATATGCAAATTGTCAGGCGGAGAGCTTGTACCGCCAGTGGGTATCGGCTGAGACACAAGTGACTCCATTGTACCACCACGACGGAAAAGAGAATAATGGGTGTGTGTAAGGCAGCCAGCCAGCCCTCCATGCTAGCACATAACCAGTTAGCTCATTTAAGTCTCTGGCTGGCCACTTTGCCAAATTTCATTAGTCACCATGACGACCTGGCTAATTGTGCTGACTAATGTCCTCTGATATGTCGTAAGTCGGGATGGGTGTCCATCCTTCTCCCCCTAAAATGTGAGTGGGGTAAAAGAGAGAGAGAGGCCCGACTGTATAGATGAAACCAGCTCACAATGACTCCTATTTACACACGCTCCACTTGTATGAGCATTTGCATATTCAAAAATACTCATCCCATTTTTCCTTGTCTGCCTAGTGTGTGTGTTTGCATGTGCACTCCTGCACTGGCAAGCCTGTGCACATGTGGCGGCAATGTGGCGGCCGGGGCGACAACAGTTCAGTTGTGTGTCGTGTGTCAGTCAGTGTGTGTCACATGTGTACGCTGCTGTCTGAGAGGTGCGGCTGTGACTCTGTGTGACACTGGTATGGCCCTGCGTAGCGACACAGCTGAATTTGTTTTTGATTATTGTACAAGACTGAGACTGTGGCGAAGAAAAGCATGGACGTAAAAGAACTACACAAGGAGTTTTGCCTTTGTAACTTTCAGCCCTTCTTTTCACTCCATGCACATATCTAATTACAACACATCTTTATAGCTACCCCCAACCAAGCAGCAGGACTTTCTTTTTGAGGGGGGGTGGGGGGGTGGACAAACATTTAATGTTCTGTGCTTCCCAGTAGCCAAAGGTGGATAGAGACTGGGCCTAGTTGGTGCTACTAGTACTTGCATGCTAATCCTGTTTTTGACAGGAACGTAAACTGATATAATTGCTTTTCAGAGGCAGGAACGGCGGTTTATACAAGTGTGGAAGCACGGGAAGGGGGATTAGCATTATTTTGCATAATGCTGGGCAGGCGCTGAATGGAGCATTGAACGCTTGACTGGGTGACAGAGATGAAAGAGAGATGAAATGCTCTACCCCTCTTCCCTCTTGCCCTCCCTCTCTTCCCTCCAGTCCCTCTGTCTCTGGCCGCTGTTGCTGGTGAAGGACTGTGTTTGCTGGAGAGGACCCCGGAAACGCCAGGCCAGTGTTTCTGGTTGTTTGTTAAGATGCCAGCGGACGTGAGCTACAACGTGAGGCAATATGTATGATAATAAAGTAACTGTGAAGCCTGGCAAGCTCCAGGTTCCTAAGCCTCCATGTATACAGTAAACTGCATCCCTAAAGCACTGGAGTGTACAATTATGTAGTGGATGGATGTGGCTCAGGTAGCATTTACATGGAAGGAAGGGAGCGGCTTTCATGGATCAAATCAAACTATACTGTACTTACATTTTCCTTTATTGAGATGTTTGCCAAGGATTTGGTCGGATATTGTCTGAGTAGAGGGAACTGTGGAACTGTGAGGCAGGTGTGTTTTTATGTGAATGCCTGCGTCTGTGTGTGTGTGTGTGTGTGTGTGTGTGTGTGTGTGTGTGTGTGTGTGTGTGTGTGTGTGTGTGTGTGTGTGTGTGTGTGTGTGTGTGTGTGTGTGTGTGTGTGTGTGTGTGTGTGTGTGTGGTAGTGGTAGGAGGGGGCACCAGAGTGGTGACGCAGCCTAAAATTGCCACCGTGACTTCCATATGACCCGATTCGACTTTGTGAGTAATTTATGATCAACCGTCATCATTGCTATTGCATCTGGCGTATGGAAATGATCCAGGGTTTCAGGAGGGGTGTGAGGTTGGGTGGTGAAGAACATGAATGCCACAAAGGCCGGTGTGGCCTGTTTTTGTTGTCTCTCATTGGACAGGATCCTCTTTCTTTGACCTTTTGCACGCCTTCCCTCGTCTTTCATATGCTAATGCCACCCAGACCCGAGGAAGAAACACGCTGGAGCTGAGTGGAGGAGGACAAAGAGTCCCTCTCTCTTTCTCTGCCTCCTTTCCATGCTATATATCCTCTTTTCTTGCCTCTTTGCTCTCAAGCAACTTGACAGACTTTGGCATGAAAGGAAGTGAGTGCTTAGTGGATGGGAAAGGTGGGGATAGCGTTCTAACTGTGACCCGCACCACCTGTGAGGATCAAGTGCACTGCAGTGATCCTTGGTTATGTGTATGTGGAGTGTTATTTTGAGTGGTCCTTGTAGTGTGTATTGCAGATCGGTAATCGTTTGAGCTGTGCCACTGATAGTGTTATAGCTCAGGCTGAGTCGACGGAGGAGTGATTTGTTGCTTTTCCAGTGAAGCCAGTCAATTGTCATACAGCCTCTATATTTCTCCCCGTCTCTCAGTTCTGCCAACTCTATCTTCCTACAACCAGTACCATACTGGCTCTGACGGGGTAAAAAGATACTAATGTAGTTGCTGTATCCCTCCCCTAACATAACACTCCAGTGCTTCACTGTTGAGCATGACGTGGTTTCAAAGCTGTATTGGCTCTGTTATGGGAAGGGGGCATGTTATCTGTAGGAAATGTAATTTTTGTCCTCATTGAAATCGTTCATTATTGAGCACGGTTATCTAAATGTTTTTGTTGCTGTTGGTCCAGCGCCAGTCGGGATTGCGTTACCCTCTTTCACTCTCTCTCTCTTTCTCTCCCTCTCTCTCTCTCATGTCTCTGTGTCTGTCTCTCTCCTCCTCATCTCGCCAGGCCTTCATCAGTCTCTTAAGGGAAAATAGAAAAAGGGGGATTTTTCTCTTCCCTCTGTGCGCCGTCCCGTTCTCAGGCTCTCCTGCCTATTTTGCATCAGCCATCTCGTACAGGATATTAGCCATGGAAAAACATGGGTCTTGGTATTTCATTTAGAATAATATGTTTATTCTTTTCATTTCAAAGTGGAAGTGGGGGGATTTCACAGGGTGGAGAAAGAACAATCAGGCCCGTGTGTTCGAGGACTCATTCTATTTGATCTGAGGTCCTCTGGGCCCTGAGGGTGGCTGAGATTCTCAGGTTTAGGTCAAATGAAGCCTCTCACTGTTTCTCTTGTCTCACAGATTAGCTTTCTCTGTGTATTCCTGTTAGTGTCTCTGTCTAATATTCTGTGTTGCTTTTGCTAGTGGGTGTTTGTTCTATTGACAGGCATTGGCAGTCAGGTAGGGAGTTGAACTAATAGCAAACAGTGATTGGGCATTTAAAATTCAAACATTATCTGCCTCCTCATTGATGTGACTAAACTTTTGCTTCATTGCTGTACATTTATGCATATCAATTTAGACTTGAAGCGTGTGTGCGAGTGTGACATTGAGTGTCCTCTGCACTCCTTTGTGAAGTCATTGTGAAGGACACTTTCTCAGCCCTCCAGGTCCATGTGAGTGCCTCAAAGTCCTTCATCGTTCATATTCAACAAAGCATTCAGCAGCCTTTTGTTTTAAAAAGGTTTGTCCCTCTTGTACTTACCAGCAAAATAATGCACAGTACAAAAGGTTACATGCCACATTTTATTGATTGCTTTCAGAAGTATTTTCATAGCTGAAAAACCTGGCGAGGTAAAAACAAAACCCGAAAAATATGTGCAACTACCTCATCCAAACAGAAGTTGAAAAGACAAGCCCTGAGTGAAGAGGGGAAAAAAGTTGATTAGTGACTAAGTTTCTCCAGGAGAAAAGCTAAATCACAATAGCACAAGATGTCTTGTGACAAATGATACACTCACTTCCTCACCTAGTCACAGGATGTATGTATATATATTAGTACTCTTTAAGGAAAAATAGAGAATAATAATAGAGAAATAAGAAGAGTCTTACTGTACATAATTAAAATATTTAAAAAAATGTTCCATGGCAGATTAAATAACATTTAGAATATTCTTTGAGACTATTAAATCACTTCATTTTCTTATTGACACATGCACATTGTTTGTATATGCAGACAGATTCCATGTACCAAACATGATTGGCATGTGGTATTCCTGAAGGTAATAGCATGTGGATATCAAGGCCACTGGCAGTGCTCGTCAGGGAATAAGTGGCTGTTTAATTATGCATGACTTGTGGGCTTAAACAGTGTAATGAGAGATGAGATGAATTTACCAAAGAATCTGACTCGAGTTGAGACCTTTCCAATTACACAGAAATTTTACTTAACGTATAATCTGCAGGTGTTGAAATACTCATCGGTGCAGCCAGAAAACAAATAAATTCATATTTTTTTGGTACTATTTTGTAACTTCAGGGATATGTGAAGTTCTTTTTCCGCCTTCAGTGTAGGTCTCATTTAATATAGCCAAGCAAACATGTGTCTCACCAGCTCCCTTGAGGAGACTCCCGCTAGCACAATCCCTCTCAAAACCTGGTTGTTTTTCCTGACCTGGCACCAGCTATGGAATAATCTTTAATTATTTGCTTTTACAAAAAAACAAAAAAAAAAACCTTTTTGTGACAGTAAGAAGAAGAGCAGAGCAGGCACAGGAATGTTCTTGTATATGAAATTGTAGGTATTAACAGGGTCGGTTTTGTCAGCAGTTTCACTGATGTATCAGTTCTCTGCCCCTAGACTAAATAAAGAGGGAACTTTGCCGTGTTTCATCACCGCTGAGATGAGCAGATATAGGAAGGCTTTGGAGGAGTTGTTAAAAAAGCAAAGTATGGTTGGTGAATGGGCCTCTTCCCTAACTTAATACCTAAACAAGTGTCATGATGTGGTGATGGATGGTTTGCTCTTCTTTTTAGCTATTTGGAGACCTTGTGATTTTTTTCTTTTTTTTATTCTTGAAAAAAAATTAAAGGGAGAGCTTTTATTCGAAGGCTAGCGCAATCTCTGCAATGCCCGTTTCACTATATAATATGCATATTTTAAAAAATAAATAATAACAGGGGTTTGCTTTAAAGTATAGTTTGTGTGTTCATATGTGTATTTGAGGGAGATTGAAAAAAGAGAGATACTGCTGACTCTGGCCTTCAGCTGCCTTATCACTGACCTCAATAGTAGCCTGGTTGTCACATTAAGACACACACACACACACGAATACACAGAATATTAAGAAGGGAAAAACCAGAAACAAAGAGGCATTCGTTTCATGTTTATAATTTATCAGCAAGTACAAATTCCTCTATGTTAAATCTTGGATTTTAATAAGTAAGTCATGTCACTTATACCTAATGGTGGTTATTTCCTGCAGCGAACAGTAAGGTAATGGGTCCATCTTGATTCCCTCTCTGCGGGCTGGCTCTGGATTTGCGTGACATGGTGTTTATTTGATAAAGGAATATTGTGGTGCTAATTGAAAACCACTCTAATTACATCTGACAGTTGTTTGTTTGTAGTAAAATCCAATTAAAATGTGCACTTTTCAACTACATTGCTCACCCCCCACCCCATCCAATTCTCTTTCTTCTCTCCCACGGTAACCAGAAAAAGAGCCTATGATGGCATAAATAACAACTGTGCTTTCCTTGTGGTTTTTATGAGAAGAGGGCAAACTCACAACAGCTGTCAGAAAAAGGGGGTTTGTTTAAAAAGCAAATGGCTTTGGTCTAAAGTTCATTTGGAGACCTCTCTAATTAAATAGAGAGCCAAAAGCTTAAGTTAATTAGTAATTCCCTGGGTCCAGAAATTAGACCTGTCATGAGTATTCAAGCCTTGGAAAGGCAAAAGGTATGTGCATTTGTGTTTCTTTCCACACATCCTGCTACCATCTCTTTACACAAGTGTGTGTGTGTGTGTGTGTGTGTGTGTGTGTAAATGTGTTTTCATCTGTGCTTTCTTATGCAAGTCCTGCATATTTTTCCTGTTGAAGAGCTGAAGACATTAATGATCTTTTTGTGGCGTGTCAAAGAAGTGCTCGAGGGATGTTTAAGTGAGGGGCACATAGCTTGTGGCGTCAGTCAGGATACCTGCCCTATGATTATGTTTATAAATGTAATAACAGGGCTAGGGTCCTGCCGAGTATCTTCTTTAGAAAACAGTGGGGTTTGAACTTTAAGCTTTATTGTTACGCCTGGAAGGTTTGGTCGCCATGTCCGAGAAATGTCTTTACAATTAGCAAGGTGTCTCTGTATCCTTATTATTAACTGCAAAAGCAGATGTCCCCTCTTCTCTCTTCTCTTTTCTTCTGGGTTAAGCAGGCATGAATCAGCTGACTTTGACACAATCGAGAGACAAGGTGTCCCTGCTTGTTCAAACTGCAAGAGTAATAACTACCATTTGACACAGCCAATAAATACAATGCAGAACTACATGGATTAACTAATATGTACTAACTAACTGAACTGCCAGCATATTTTTTGGTCATTTGATACTGATACTAATCTATCACCAAAAAAGGGTAACATTTGTGACAATTATTCCATTCCTAAAAAGGAATCAGCTTTGGGAACCAAGTAACTGGAGTCACCACATTACTTTGTAATGCTTAATAATTGTTTCCACCGTATCAGCTGAAACAACTGCTCTTGAAACGACGGTGCTGGAAAAGTATGTCACATTTTAAATTCAGACTGTTAAACTTGATGAGTCAAACATTTTAGGAATATATTGTGCTATTCTTAACTCTGAAAATAAGTTACACACACAAGTTGTTTTATGGTTATTATAGCATAAAATAAGCAGAGAATCTGAGGCTTGTGGTAGTTGATACAGTATAAGCAGTCATTTATATTTGCCAGGTGGATGTAAAATGCCTGCGTCAGAGACTGCTCTCTGTGTCTGTCTATGAGTGTGTGCTATCCTTGACTGACGTGGACAGTGTTTGCTTAACCTCTTCTGCGCTGCACCACCACAGCCTTGTCAATTTAAGTGTGTGTGTGAGAGAGAGAGTGAGTGTGAGTCCAGCTATGGTAGCTTTCGTTTTTCATGTTCCCAGCAGTATTTTTGTTAAACAAACCTGCCAGGCAGGGACAGATAGAGAGGGGTCTGAATCAACACTAATGAGTGATATTTGTTAGTTTTTCTTAGAGTATATAATTGTGTCCATCTACACACCCCAAAGAAAACATGCATTTTAGAGATTTGTTTTCAAGCTTTGTATTTAGCAGAATTATTAATTTCACACAAATAATCCCACCCTGCCACCCCATTCAACTTGCCATTTATTGCAGAAAGGAGGTGTATGTGTGTGTGTGTGTGTGATCTCATGGTTTTGCCTCATCCAAAAGATAAGGCTGTGATTTATGTAACAGCTAAGCTCTTTCATATTGTGTATGTTGTACCTTACAAGAGCATGATGAGCAGGCTAGATTAATATTTATTTAGCACAGGCAAATCAAGGATTATGCAGTCATCATTTTAGCACTAATCCATGTCTCTGGTGGGATGAAGAGACAAAGAGAGAGAGATTACTAAACACATAACGCGCAAAACCACAATTAGTTGGTGACTTATTTTCCTGAATTGTGTAGAAAAATGGATGGACAGTTGATCTGGAAGCACATGCACACACACATGATGTTGTATTTTTATTTATCATCCCTTGCCCCTTTAACCTATTGTTGTCCCTGTTTGCCACCCTGAGAGTTTTAACTTCTCATTCTCACCCTTCCTTCTTCAAAAGAATCACTCATTGAAATTAGCAGTGGTTTGTCTGATTCACTCATCTGACGTAAAAATGTCTCATGATCTTTCCACTGTCCAAACACACATGCGCACACAAACACACACACACACACACACACACACACACACACACACACACACACACAGACTGACACACATGCATGAGCAATGAATACTTCTTTCTTAGCTCCAATCTCGTGGGAGAGGGACAGTTTGCTTAGTGTGACTCTGTGGGTGTGTGTGTATGTGCGTGTGTGTGTGTGTGTTATGGGTTATTTGGAGTCTGTAAATAAAATTACATTCTTTGCTAATTGAGTTAAACTGCTTTGCTGGAGATGTGGCAAACAAAGATGAAAGGTCCCTGTGTATGTTGTGTATTTGTATGATGCGTGTGTGTCCGTGTGTGTGTGTGTGTGTGTGTATGTATAAATTTTAGTGTTTAGGGTGGTAATCTAGTTAGCTCTTAGCACTCTCAGGTGGTAACCAACTTAGATGCTGTTTATGTATCAGTGTTTGCTAGCTCTGTCCTCAAGCTTCAGCGTATGCAACATCTCAAACATAGCCTCAGAACACAGATAATTAAGAGCTGGTGTTGGAATAAAAAGTACACACATTTTTCTATGTGTGTGTGTGTGTTATCAGTTGGGGGGCAGCCCTGACATAGGGAGCAACAACAAGGGACAGCAAAGGGGCCAAAAAGAGCATTGGACAGTTGCTGCACTGTAGTAGGGGGAAATTGGGGAAGGGAGGGGGCCTCCAAAGTAGATGTGTAGGCGATTGAGAGCAAATAAAAAGACGAGGGATAAATAAAAAGAATGAAGAGACCAGTCGTGCTGTGATAGAGAAAGACAGGGAGAAGCACGGAAAGAGAGAGAATGCCATCCTCAGTTCCCCTTTGCCCTCCTTCCTCTCTCCTACCCAGCCACTGAATGCTAATGGATTTTTGCCCCCCCCCACCCCCAAATGCACGTGCACATTCATATATGCACACACCAAACACCCCACCCCCACCCCCACCCCCCAGCCCCTTCCAATTCCTCCCCATGGACACTGGCGCATTGTTTGTGGCAGTGCTTCTGTTCTTTCAAACTTAATTACCTTTTTGCCTTTTGTAGCGTCCGGGGCTGGAAGTTTGGCTCTGTGGCAGCAGAGGTCATCACACATTCTTTGGGCAGTGCATTCCCTTAATCTGGGGGGGGCTGCAGTGGCTGAGGAGCACAAGAGCGTGGAGAGTGGATCTTCTACTCCACGGGCAAGCTTTTTTTTAAGGTGGTGCGCATGTACGCACACGTGCACAGTCATAATAGTCGGGGCATAGACTGCCCTTTGTTTGTGCGGTTCATTTCCAATCAACCCTAATTAACTAGAGAGTGTTTCCAGATTGCCAGCAAAAATCCCCACTTTTTTCACTCTACTTGGTCTTTGCTGTTTTGAGTTTGGGGAAGGGGAGGGAAAAAAATGAAGGCATTAGCTATGTAGATTGGCTTTGCCTTTGATGCTGGAAAAATCTTTAGCAAGGGCAGTAAGTGGTGACTGTGACCCAGCTGTGTCTGACTGTTTATTTTCATGTTTCAGTTCGATTTAGTTTGAAATATTGCCTCTTCAAAAGCACGAGACTTGTGCATATATTTAGACTGGACCGTGTAAGCCCAAAGTCCATTTGTACAAAAATCTTAAATCCTGTCAAAGTTGGCTTTAGTCCAAAAAACAAAAACTCCATCACTTTAAAACTGTACAGGCAGCAGATACTGACCAAGGATCATCATTCAAAGTATCATAATAAAAAAGTGCTTGATGGAAATGTATTTAACTGAGCTCTAAACTCCATAGGATGTCTTTTAGTCTTTGGGGCTGTTGGCTGGAAGGAGAAACTGAAGGATATGAAAGATGCTTTCACCATACAGACTGGTGTAATCTGACCCTCAATGAGATTTTAGGATCCATCCATGGCTTGAACAATATAATTCTGCTGTCCTCAGAGACAACAGAATAAAACTATGGCCTGTCGATGCACTATTTGTTCTCACCTAGTCAACAAGCTCATGTTTGCATACTTTACTAGTTTTGTGTGCTCTCATCTCATATGCTGCTTGTTGTTTTCTGTGTTACCAAGATATGCGTATTGTTTTTTTCCAACAGTATCAGGCATGGACCTGAGGCCAGTTGGATGTAATATTACCTGAGCAACCAATGAGACCAATTTACTTGTCATCAACCTGCATACCTGCTCTCGGACAAGGGGGGAAAAAAAGGCCACTTCCGTACTCTACATTTCTCCTTATTATCTCATTCCTCCTCTTCCCATAAACCCTTTTCTTTCTTCTTTTGCCTCATTCCACAATCCAAGATCATTGTTCATGTGGACAAACATTTGATTTGATTAAAAACATTTTTACCGAGTAGCTAATTTGTTGAACAAGATACCTGTGCTAAATTGAGTGGCTCTGGCTTTAGGTGTCTGGGCCACACCCTGGAATAATGATTGGTGTCTTTTTGGTAATGAAGGCCTTTGCTCACAAGGGAGACACAGGGCTGAGGACAGGCGAACAAGACAAGGGTGTGGGGGGTGGGGGGTGGGGGGGGGCACTGGAGAGATCTACTGCATCTAGCATCTAATATTACACCTTCAGGCAACAAACAAGGGCTGCATGAAAACCCTTTGTAAGGTTAAGAAATAAAGAAGACAAAAAACTGTTGGTCACGCAAACGCCCTCCCCCTCTCATCCTTTTGCAATTTTCTCCCTCTGTCCTTTATTCTAGGACTTTAAACAGAGAGCATTAGGACCTCTTTTGTGATTGTGTGCATGTGTGCATAAGTGTTTGTGCACGCATGCATCAGCACTCTTTGATGGCAGGCGAAGCTCCTCTCACATTGTGAGGAAGGAGATAATTCCCCTCCTCCTTCATCCACTTCGGTTTTCATCCCTCCATTTCTGCATGGCAACAAATAAACAGGTCTAATTAGACCAGAGTTGGCCTATTCATGGCACTGACATGGGGAGATGGATGCAGGGGCTTTCACAACGGCCTTCGCCTTTGTCTTTAGCTAACGCTTGGTGACATTTTGATAGAAGATTTGGCGTTGGACTGAGAGGGCACATGCTGAGAGAAGGATGACCTTCTAGTAGACCTCAAGGAATGGACACATAGCCAAAGTCTCACGCTGTCTTCTGACTTTGCTACCTTTTATGGGTCACCTTTAAGATTCAGTATGGATTTAATTTCCCCAGTTATTAGCTGTGCTCAGATATGTCCCCACACAGTTTGCCAAGCAGAGGGAAAATAACCATTTTAGAACTGAGGTGAACACATCTCAACGCACCGATCTACCTAATTCCACTGTTTACAGATGTTATAAATATTCGCAGCAGTATTAACAGCACTGTCTGCCCTTGCATTAAAGTGTCAGACAGTTAGTGATGAAGAATATGAACCTAACAGATCCCCATGTAAACAAAGACGGCAGTGTGGCGACACTGCAATTACAGGTTTGGCATTTAACAGGCTGCAACTCTGGCAAATGTGTGATAGTCTTGACAGGTGAACAAAAGCAGGAGGAGACTTTGACATCACCAGGAGCTCTGTACCTTGTATCTGCAATGTGGACGTGTTTTGTTTTATCTTTATGTATTATCAGAATATTTATTAAAACTGAACAAGGCTAAAAATGGACACAACCTATGCTGTAGCTATGCTCTACTTTTTTATATTTTTATAAAAGGTTCCTATGGCAATCATGTCCATCTTGTGAGTTTTGTAGGATACAGGACCTAAAATCTGTCTAAACTGGAGGTGCTTTAAGAATAACAGTCAGAGCAGAAAAGTTGGAGAAATCCCCTACTTTAGACTTCATCTCTGTCTCTCAGGGAGCTACTGAAAAGCAGATGGAGGGATAAGAGAGAGCTGGAGAGAGAAAAAGAGAGAGAGAGTGCAGAGGGGAGGTGGGAGAAAAACAATAGGCCATGGAGTCTTTTAGCCCCTTTCTCCCATCAGAACTAACAGTGTCCAAAGCAGGCATTCCTGGGCTATTATTTGCCTCTCACTGGATCTGATCTGCCACTTTAATTACCTTTATAGTGTGTGTGTGTGTGTGTTTATGTGGGTGGATACGTGTGTGTGTGTGCGTGTGAATGTGTGTGAAAGGCAGTGGACATGCTTAATTAAAAAACAGAGGTAGGAGCGGCTCAGGCCATCTCTTTTGTTCTTCTGTTAAAAGAAGGGAACTGTTTCTGCAGTGTGGAAAATCCTGGGCTTCATTATTAGTCCCCCTCTCTCTTTCTCTCTCTCTCTCTCTCTCTCTCTCTCTCTCTTTCTCAAATGAAAGTAGTGCGGTTGGTTAGCAGAGCAAAGGAAGCCAGTAGGGGAGAGAGAGAGACAGACAGACAGAGGAAGGTTTTTTAAGCTAGCTGTAACATGATCTGCCTTAAAAGAAGCAGGAGTGGGCACCACTGCTGTGAAAGGTGCGAAGCCTGGGGAATGAACACAACAAAAAGAAGAAAGCCGGATAACTTTTTCCACCTATTTCTTCTTGAGACAAAATCTCAGATAATCAGTTTTTACAGAGCCGATTAGGTATTATTTTTATGTATACTCAGCTTCAACATTGTTGCTTTGAGCACATGAAGGTAGATGAGGACCAAACATCTCATTATGGCCCTGTCTAGCTTTGCTAAATTAACACTTGCTGAATGGATCAGGATGACAAGAAATGGCTAAACCAGGACGCATTGCACCACTTTGCCTTTTTCATAAGAGAGGATCGGCTAAGTTAAGAACTATGTCGTTACTAAAGATCTAGTATCCAATCTTCTGAAAGCAGAGGTCAGCTCTGCATTAGCTCTCACATGAGGGCCAATTATTAAGAGATGGTGAAATTCAGTGCACTCACAGAAACTGTTCGGATAGATTCATATCATACATTTGTTTTTCCCTCCCTACTAGTGGAAGACAAGCAATTCAAGTTTAGCGTGATTTATTTATTTTTGTTCGGCTTTATGCATTTTGTGTTTATACCCCACATTACACATTAGACACATAGTGGCAATATAATAATAAGCAGGTACGTTATTATTAGCAGGCAGCACACACGTAAACAGCTGCTAACCTGTTAGTACTATAGGGGTGAGATGTCAGTGCCAAGTGCTTAACACGTTGGCTTATCCATAAGACATAATTCCACACTTAAAGTGTTAGGAGATGCATAATTCATAAACTGCTGTGTTTTATGTCCGAGCTGCAATTCAAAGGGGTTGCTCCCCAATGAAATAAGCGGTGAAATGACACCACCGACAAGTAGTAAATCCTGTCGTATATGTCGCATTAGCTCTCGAACCCACTGCTTCTGAACGGCTTTACCCCCAATTACATTTAGCACAAGCGCTGGTAAGAGGGACACTGGTGAAAAAATTAAAAATGTATGACAGGAGCAAGCCCAAAAGAACATGTTTTGTGCTAGTTGAGTGAAATATGTTTATGGTGTAATTCGAGTAGATGTAGTAGCTGTAGCCTTGATTTTATATAATTTTCTCTGAAATGCTTTCTTCCTCTGTGACACAGGCACAGCATTTCTAAAATGAATACGTACATTTAGGAAGAAATCTGCTCTGTGTGTGTGTGTTTGTGTCTGTGTGCACATGAATGTGCATGTGTGTATTATGTCATGCATTCTTGTGGCATGACACTTACTTGGCCTGTTTCAACACTTTGCTTGTTTAGAATGCAAAGCTAATTGCTACTAATTACTTGGTTGTTAAAAGTGTGAGTTAACATGTAGACAGGTGTGTTTGTTTTGTTCGTGTTGCGACATCTATGTGTGTGCAGAAAACTGTAGTTGCTATCTTTAGTGTGTGTGCCTAAGGCTAAAAATCACTCGGGTTAAAAAAAAAATCTGATAAACTGTAATATTTGTGCAACAATTGGGTGTTTTTAGTCCTGCATCAGGACAATAGAAATGGATATTGGTTGCAGGAATGTGCATTACTGAAGACTATATGCTACACAGATTGTCACTGAAGTTTTGGACTCCATGTGGTAAGCATGGCTAATTTAGTAGTTAATGGACTTTTAAAATGTACAATATTACCTAGAACTGGGCTTCTACATGCACCAAAAGTAATTATCTTCTCCTTGTGAAATGTTCTTTAATCTCCCAAATGGAGAGACAGATACTAAGTGAGACACAGAGAGAGAAAACATAATTTCTCTCTTTTAATCTATCTCTAGTCCCCATGGAATCATCTCTGGGATATGTCAGATTAGACCTGATTATAGCGCGTGCACCAACATGCACCCACAAACATACTCAAATACATGTTTAATTTCATTCTTCACGCTTTTACTGTCCCTCCCACTGGCTTTGTTTAGTCCTGGATTGTTGCAGATTAATCCTCTAATTGTGAGGGAGAGGGAGTGTAGAAAAAGAGAGGGAGAATTAAGCAGCAGGTGGATTGGGTTAAAGGTTAACATGGCTCTTTAAAGCTTTCTTTTAATGCCAGCTCATTTACACGCAAGCATCTGAAAGGCACTAGTACTGTATCAAGTGAAAAGACACTGGCATGCACAACTAGTTCTCATTTGTTACATTTAGCTGAGCAAGAAAGCAGTTTCTTCTAAGTAGCGATGAAGCTTCAGTTCGTAAGCTTTCAACCTGGTTTTCCTTTTCTCCTCCTTGCATCTGTCTTAGTTCTTTCTTGTTCTCTTGAGGTGATGAGAAAGTACACCTGTGATTACAAAATGAAATTACTGTGGGGTGTTATGTGTGTGTGTGTGTTTGTAACTTATTTTTTTATTTCATTTATTATATTCATTTATTTTTTGTCCTCTAGCTGGGTTTTTTCTTACTTATTGATCAGTAGTTTGTATTTGTTTATTGTCTTGGTTTGGTGGATGTTCCTTTCCTTTCTTTCTAGCTGCACGTGAAAAGCGGCGTTAACAAGGCAACACAATTCCCCTATGGATTAATAAAGTTGTTGAATGTTGAATCTTGAATCTTTTTTCTGCTGTGTGTGTGTGTGTGTGTGTGTGTATATGCGAATCTGTGAGTGTGTTTCTGTGTGTCATTGCGTTTGTGCCTTGTTGTGAAAATCCAAGAGATTGAAGTAGTGAGGGGTTGAGAGATGGGCAGCTGCCCAGGACTGATAACATCTCACTGGTATTCCAAACATCATTCCTCATGGAAGCTCCTTCTCTCTCCCTTCCAGTCTCTGTCCTTCTTTTATTCTTTCATTCCTCCCTATATTGCTCCTACACGAAAATAAATATTAATGTTAAATATTTTTTCATTTCCTGATTTATTTCTGTGTGTGATCCTTCTCTAGAAAATATGTCAAACGATGGTGTTCTGCATATCCACATTCATGTACGGTTGCACACTTGGCTAAACAACAATCTATCTAAGTTGTTTGATAATTCTCATGTCCTAACATTACCCTTATTATTTTGTTCACAACCATACCTTAGGGAGTTTTGGGAGTAACACTAGCTTGTACTTGCCTAATATAATTATCTTTTAACAGAGTATTAACACACAGAGGACATAATACTGGCAAACCTGCTTATAGCTTCCAGTGTTCCACGGTAGTATGTCGATCAAAGAGTCTATTTAGCAGACAACTGCGTTATTTCTGTAAATTCCCCTTACTGCCAGCTGCCGTGAGCAGCTTCATTCATTTATACTTCATTTCGCTCTTTTTCAAGCTCTGGTCCCTGGGGTCAACAGGAGACAAAACTTTAGTTTCTGCGGTTGTAACAAGCAATCTCAGTTTTTCACTTAAAACACAGTGGGATCACAGTGGGATCACTTAATATTGGAATTTGTCCCTTTTAGTGCTAGCCATTTATCAACGCTGTTATCTCTTAACACAACAGAGGTTGTCATCATGTTTTTGGCATTTAAACTTTAACTTTGTGTTCTTGCAACCCCAGTAGCACTTTCCTTAAAGACCAGTAAAGTATGAACACTTTGTTAGGCACAGAACCACTATGAATGAGTACTCTCTGGACCAGATTTAAATAACTGATCTAAGTTTGTGATATTACACTCATCAACATCTTCTATAGGAATCAGTGTATCAGAATGAGGCTTTAAATGGGGCTAAATGTGAGGTTAGAGTAAGTTGGAATTGATTAGAATAAAGTAATCGTTGCTTCACAATTAGCCTCTAATATCTGTTAAAAACATTTACTAAATCTCTGTTGTTCTTTCTTTATTTGTGTCTTTCCATAACTCAGGTCCCTGTTAGACTGGATGAGATGAGATCCCTATGTAGAGGTTGTCATGGCAACTTGTGACTCTCCCCCTATGGTGTCGTCACGGCAGCAGGAACATGGTGGCCAGAGGCTGGACACTGCTGCTAAGGACAACACCATCATCGCCATGGAGACCAGTGTCACCAACAGCAACAACGTTAACAACAACAACCACTCATCACCTGCTGCCATTGGAGAGCCGGAGAACGGCCTTAGAGAGCCTGCTGTGAGCCCACTGAGGTCTACTGCAACCCCTACCACTGTCAGTGCAACCATCGACTCTGTTACTGAACAGAGTCGGAGAGAAAGCTTTACTACTGGTAACAAAGGGAGTGTTACCGGGACTTTACCAGGAGTAGGAGGAGGAGCAGCTTTGGGTTCGGACTGTTCTGCCGTTGCCACATCTCCTGTGGCACCGACAAAGGAGATCCCCTGCAACGAATGTTCTAGTTCCTTCTCCAGTTTACAAAAATACATGGAGCATCACTGCCCCAATGCCCGCCTGCCTACGACTGGAGGTCATGAGGAGGGCGAGGAGGTTGAAGGCATGGTAGGTGATAGTGAAGATGATGGAGAGCATGAGGTGGGTAGTGCAGAGGTGGGGGAAATAAATAGTGAGGCTGAGATGGAAGAGGATAGCGATGTGGAGAACCTGTGCGGTGAGATCATCTACCAGCCCGATGGCTCCATCTTCATTCTGGAGGACTCCAAAGAGCAGCATGGCAGCCAGGGGGGGCTCTCTGGGGCTCTCCAATTCAGGGGCCTGCTGTCCCCCCAGACCTTCCCCAGTGTCCAGGCCAGCAGTGGCCAGAGTGGCCTGAGCCCAGGGGGGGAGCGGTTGGAGCAGCCAGCTGCACCCATGTCCTTCTACCCCCAGATCATCAACACCTTCCACATTGCCTCATCCCTGGGGGGTAAATCCCTAGCAGCCAACCACCCCTCCTTCCCAAATACCTCAGCTGGAGGGCTGGTGGGCGCTGGTCCCGTGTTGCACAGTTTCCGTGTCTATGACCTCCGCCACCAGAATGACAAAGACTATCTGACGGCAGATGGTGCAGCCAAAAACTCCTGTGTGTCCAAAGATGTCCCCAACAATGTGGACTTGTCCAAGTTTGAGGGCTGTGTGGCCGATGGGCGGCGGAAACCTGTGCTGATGTGTTTCCTGTGCAAACTGTCTTTTGGCTACAGCCGTTCTTTCGTGACACATGCTGTCCATGACCACCGTATGACCCTGAATGAGCAGGAGCAGAAGCTGCTGAGCAACAAGCATGTCTCTGCCATCATCCAGGGCATCGGGAAGGACAAAGAACCTCTTATAAGCTTTCTGGAACCAAAAAAAACCCCTAACTCTGTGCTACCCCACTTTCCCGCACCTGCCAACTTCCTAGGGCCAGACACAGGGCTCCGTGGCTTGTGGAATGCTCTCCACAGTAGTGGGGACAATGCAGATTCCCTTCAAGCAGGTTTTGCCTTCTTGAAAGGCAGTGCCAGCAGCTCCTCCAATGACCAAACCCCCAGAACCCAAAGCATGCCAAAGGCTGAGACCAACCCAAACCTCGGGGGAGGGGCTGGTGCCCGCAGAACCCCCAGTCGGAGTTCTGTTACTGCTGCCACTGGTGGCAACCAGGAAAGTCGTAATTCTGATAGTGACTGTAAAGGCCACATTAGGGACACATGCACTTTGCAACCCAGTCGGCCGGACCTGAGCCAGTACCCACCCATCAAGCTGGAACCCAGTGCAATGGGAGGAGAAAGTCCCGACCAGGAGGAGGATTTTTACTCTAATGATGGTGGAGTAGAAATGGAGGCAGATGAGGAGGAGGAACAGGCCATGAGCATGGCGTTGACAGGCCAACGGGCTGACAGCACCAGTAGCAAAGATTTCCCTCTCTTAAACCAAAGTATTTCCCCCCTTTCCAACAGTGTGCTAAAGTTTAACAATGACAGCAAAGGCACTGCATCCACCTCCTCGTCCTCCCTGCCTGTGTGTGAGAAGCTGATGATGGAGAACAGCTATCTGTCCAATGCCCTGGCAGCTGCTAGAGAGCGGGAGAGCAGCAATGACTCAACCAGTGAAGCCCTGGTAGGACGGGATAGGTCGTCGCCATCCTCTCATCCACTTGACTTGATGATGTTGCGTAGAGATGATGAGAGTCCTGGACCACTTCATCAACAAACAGGAAATCCTAGTACACCTGGAACTCCAGGGACACCCGGTACACCTGGTCCAGGTGAAGGGTCCCCAGGTAGTGGGGTGGAATGCCCCAAGTGTGACACGGTATTGGGATCTTCACGGTCTCTTGGTGGGCATATGACGATGATGCATTCGCGCAACTCCTGCAAGACACTGAAGTGTCCCAAGTGTAACTGGCACTACAAGTACCAGCAGACACTGGATGCCCACATGAAGGAGAAACATCCAGAGTCTGGTGGATCATGTGTGTACTGCCGCACAGGACAGCCTCACCCTCGTTTAGCCAGAGGAGAAAGCTATACCTGTGGATACAAGCCTTTCCGCTGTGAGGTCTGTCCATCTAAATCTTCATGTCTATGGATTTATATTTTCCCTGTTTTCCAAATGAAGAAAATTTCTTTGTGTTGTTTTTTTAAAGAACAAATTCCATCTTTGATTTAACCATATTAACTACGTCCTTAAATTGGTGGATATGCTAATTGAAAATACATATCATATTCTTTACAATATTGAAAATGCAGCTTTCCATTCAAGCCAGTTTTGAACCCCAGACTGAGCTGCTATGGTAAAAACTCTAGAATAGAACAGCTTCTATGTGACTGGAAATTCTGTGTCAGAAGTGAAGTCTTGTTATTCAACAACATCTAACACAACTTTAAAGGTTATGTCATGATCCAAAAATATAAACTAAAGAAAATAATAATTGTAATACATAATAATTTAATTTAAGTTTTTTTCTTTAAATAAATACAAATGTTTATCATGCATCACTGTATGAATTGTTCCCTTTTAGGTATGCAATTACTCAACTACGACCAAAGGCAATCTTAGCATCCACATGCAGTCAGACAAGCATCTAAACAACGTGCAAACACTCCAGAATGGTGGCAGTGAGGCACAGTACAACCACAACCATACCAATCCTGTGTCCAGTGCCAGCATTGGTGGAGGCTGCGGTGCACCCTCGCCATCCAAACCCAAACAGAAGCCCACTTGGCGCTGTGAGGTAATGAAACAAACAGAGCATCATTGTAGGGCTGTGATAGCAACATACCAATTTGCTTGTTGCACTGTCGACACAATGAGTCAGTTATTTCCCTTTGCGTCACTGTGTCTATTATTTTTCTTGGCCTTGTCATTATAAAAGTTTCTCATATAATCTAGCACTACCTCCAATTATTGTAGAAACAAATTCATCATCATGAATGCATGGCTAAAAGTTTTACATGTCCTGTTTTCTTTTTGTTTTTCTTTTCTTTTGGTAAATTTTGTTTATAGTCATTTCCCATTTTTAACCTTCTATAAATGTAAATGCTCAATTAACAATAGGTTTTAATAAGAATGAATGAATTCCAACAGGTGTGTGACTATGAGACCAATGTGGCACGGAATCTACGAATCCATATGACCAGCGAGAAACACATGCATAACATGATGCTGCTGCAGCAGAACATGAAGCAGATCCAACACAGCCTCCATCTGGGCTTGGCCCCAGCTGAGGCAGAGCTTTACCAGTACTACCTGGCTCAAAATATGGGCATGGCAGGTGTAAAACTCGAGAATCCTGCTGGCAGCAGTGGCCCAGACACCCAGATCATGATTAACCCGTTCCAGCTAGATCCGGCAACTGCAGCTGCTCTTGGATCTGGTCTAAGTAAGTGATACTAGAACTGAAATGAAATACAGGGATACGTGTATTATATGTCCTATTATTTACCTTTGTAACATTTTGGCTGTCATACTTGTTTGGTTTTCTTTTTGGATGGTATCATACCATCTGATGTGGTTTTATCCCTGTCTTTTCTTCTGTTGTTACTGTTTTTTTTCTTTTAATACTGCCATTGTTTTTACATTGCCCCCCTTGCCGCACCTTCATCTTTCTCCCTCTTGTCTCTGTTCTCATATTGTCCCTCTGTCATTGTCTCCTTTCTTTGACCCCTGTCACTGATTAAAAAATGATTATGAGATGCCACATGAGAGTTAGTCTTAATCTTTCATTTGTAATTTTCTTAAGTCAGCTTAATCCCTCCCCCCATACACACACCATCAAACCTTTGCTCACCCTGGAGATAACACACACACACATGCACACACATACATACAATCTCACACAGCAGGAAGTGGATTCCCGTAGGAGTGAGAGAGATTTAACAATGACCCTGCAGTGTAACACACCCACTCCCTCCTCTAGTGTGGAGGTCACAGCCCAGCTAGCAGTTGTACTCTCAGTGAATTACACTGATGACACACAGTCCCCTAGAGATGGTGATTAGATGTTGTGAGCAGGATATTTATATATTCAAATACTCACATACACACATAAATGCATGCAGGGTTAAAGAATGGAGAGAGTGTGTAAGCATGTGAAGGATGAATAGAGCTATAGAAGCAAAAAGAAGAAAACTCATTCAGATGTATGTAATTTTTAAAACCACTGTGTGTTAATCTGCAGTATTGAGATATTGTCTGGGGGAAAAAAACATGATAAGCTTTGATGACATGCAAAGAGAAACAATAAAGCGATCAAACCAAAGACTTAATTACATTTGTATGAATGTTAGATCTTTTTTGTTTTTTTCTGGTTCTAGGTTGGGTGGGCAGAAGAAAAACACGTGTGTAAGGCATTGATCAGCTTTTAAAGTCTGTGTGTGGATGTGAGAAAAGCCTGAAGCCTTAAAACCGTTGTCCTACCATCGCTGAGAGCAGTAATTAAAGCTACCTGATGAGCGAGTTAGCAAGTTGAAAAGGATGATTGTAATTGATCCTGATTCAATCCTATTAGGGTTTTTTATAGACAAGACTTTGTAAGGCGCCCTAGTCCTCTGTGAGGCTTTATTTTATCAAATCCTTTTGTGTGAGAGAGGCCTGCATTGAAGACTCACTTCTCTCTCCACACTTAATTTCATTTAATAAGAAGAGCCTTTCTCTTCCTCTCTATCCTTTATCCCTCTCTTTGCATGTGAGTCTTTCATTTTCACCAGAGCTTTGTCTTTCTTATCATATCTCTTTGTTTTTACGTATCATTCCTCCTGCTCTGCGTGCTGCCTGCCTTGTATCTAACGTGTTATCCAACTTTATGTATGGAATTCTTCTTGAGAGCCTTTCATTGAATTTTTCTATTTGACTAATGGGCATTTTCACAAATCTTTTTTCATAGTGAATAGTGACTTATCAGCGGAGTTGCGTCTGGCCAGTGGTCAACTGATGGCAGATGACTTATCCCTGGTGTCTGCCGGTGGAATGGGGGGCATGTCCTCATCAGATCCCTCCCTCTCCTCCTTGTCACCACCTATAAATGACCCCTCGCTGTGCCTGTACCAGTGTGCGGTGTGCAATTGCTACTCCACGGACAGCTTGGAAGCTCTCAATGCCCATGTCAATGCCGAACGCTCTTTGCCCGAAGAGGAGTGGCGCTGTGTGGTGGGTGACGTCTACCAGTGCAAGCTCTGCAGCTACAACACACAGCTTAAGGCCAACTTTCAACTGCACTGCAAGACAGACAAGCACATGCAGAAGCACCAGCTGGTGGCCCACATCAAGGAGGGAGGCAAGGCCAACCAGTGGAGATTAAAGTGTGTGGCCATTGGCAACCCCGTGCACCTCAAGTGCAATGCCTGTGACTACTACAGCAACAGCGTGGATAAACTGAGGCTACATGCCACCAACCAGAGGCATGAGGCTGCCATCCGACTCTACAAGGTAAAAATGCCATTTACCCATGTCGTCAGTGTCCTGCAGAAACATTACTTCTGTAATTTAAGTTGAACTAAAAAGTACAAGAAAAAGTTAGACTGCTTATAAGGAAGAATGTTTGCTTATCTAAAGATATATATATTTTTTAAATTTAGATGAATTGTTATTGCAGGACACTGACATTACACACTGGTATACATCCAAGGGGAACACCAATCATTTTAAGGTCAAATTCAGAAAAAGCATACATGTTTTTGTTTATAAAAAAAAGTCCCTGTCCTCTTAACTACAGTGTCACATGGATATAAAGTTCCCATGAGAATGGAACAGCAGAGAGGGAAAAGGTCACAGTTGGAGTACCCAGGATGATTTCCATCATGGGTAAATTTCCTGCTTGTGACCAGCTGGCACTACTGTTACTGTTAATTGTGCACAAGTCACGTACTGTCGGTACTGCAAGTTTGAAATGTTTCAGAGTTTTGATTGTCTTCAGCTGGTTTTCAGCTTGTTTTCCCATCTGTAAATAATTCTGGAATAATTCAAGAATTTGTTTTTAAGAGAGCAGTGTAGAGACATTAACAACCTAGTTTTGCATTGACAGTGACACAATGAAAGTGGACCTACCACACTGGTATTTTATCTTAAAACACTGCCCACAAAGGCAAATTACAAACCTGTTGTGTTTGCATTTACATTTACACTATTTATTTCACTTATTTATTTGGCGTAGGATATTATGGATATGATTCTTTACAAAGTCACCTCAATGGCTGTGCCCATTGGAGCAGTAAACTTAAAAGGGAGTCACTTACTTATCTATTTCTCAAACCGTTTAAATAGTTAACTTATGCAAACAAATTCTATCTCAGCCTATATTTAGCACAGGTTGCTCCTCCAGTATATTTAAGGTGATTTAGTTTGTCAGACATCTCCTTCAGTTTAATAGGATGCTGTTACATTTCCGAGGACTTGACCTACAGGATGGTATCAAGTGCATTACATTAATGAGGATTTGTTTACTACTGTACGTAAACATTTGGCAGTGGGAGGTGTTTGTGTGTATTTTGTATCATAAATGTAAAGACAATTGTAAAGGGATTTAAAAAAAAGGTTTTATTGATTTTTTTTTTTCTCTTTTTACTAGGAAAAATATACACATATACATGGATTGTCAGAAAGACTCTTTAATTCAGACTCAATCTGCCTGCATTGCCTTTAAGGGACTACATTTATTTGAAAATCTGTTATCTGTTATCTGGAAATCTGTGAGTTAATTGTACTTTAGTCGATTAAACACATTTCTTAGTCACCTGTTCTTAGTGTTATTTAAAACAGTTGTAGTTAGCTTAAACAGGATTGACACAGAACTGGCCAACAGTCTGTCAAATGCTGACCTTCACAAGGGATAAGTAAAAGATGTTCATCCTCTGGAATTGTTCTTTAATTGCACTGAAATATACTGTAAAGTTCTTAACAAAAACGTTCTTAACAAAATTGCTACTTGCACTTGGCTTATGCTTCGAGGTCCTAACCTATTGGATCAGCTTGATTAGTCCACACTAATCAGGGTGTGTTTACTGTCAAGGGTCTCCTCCGACAGTAAGCAAAGATGTCTATGTGTTTCCTTGTGGATTTGCGTGTATGCATTTGTGCGTTTGAGTGTTGAGCTCCTTTTGGCAGTTGTTTTAAGTTGATTTAATATGAGGCCATATCCAGATAAATTCTCCTGGCAGCCATGTATTCATGCAAAAAAATCTTTTTATATCAGTTTTGATTAAATATACAAACCCAACAAGCCCAATTAACAGTGCAGGAATGAAACTAAAGATTTACAAGTTCCTATTGTGCTTTCCAAGAATGTAAAACAATGCAGTACACACAGACACCAGTTTAGCCAAGGCAAGTAAGGGTCATCCCAGTGCCCCCTTGGTGCTCCCATACACCCCATACCTCATCTACCCACCCACCTACCACACTGGCCTCCACAAATCTGTTCTACAGATGACACTTTTAATGCCTCTGGCAGAAATCCCACTATTTTACCCTTGGACATGTGGTGGTAAAGCAGAAAGAAGGGGAGAGAGAGCGCAGCAGAGCAAGAGCAGAGGAAAAAAAAAATCATTTCTTTATTTGACCAGAAAAATACCTCTCCTTTTATGTATTGGCAGAGGTGAAAAGCACATGGGGATGGAGGTAGCTTGGCTGGCCGCATAAAAGATCCGAGTGTTGATGACTTTACCATCTGGTTTTTTGGAAACACAGAATATCTTTATGGCATGGGAAACCATTTGAAGATACAAACAAAAAGCATATTCAGGAAATTTTATGGCTGCTTTGTAGCAGCAATTGAGTACTTCTAAAGGGAATTGAGATTTTAAAAAAAGTTTAATTTTTTCCAGACTTTGAAACAGCAAGAGGGAAATGTCATTAGTAGCGCATGGACATCAAGTCATCTGGTGTCCAGGGCACAGCAGGTGGCACAGGAAGTCACAGGCCTTATTTGGAAAATTGCTTATTGGAGGAAGGAAATAGGATTTTTATTTTTAATAAAAAATACTGGCGCACTAGGTATATTTTTATAGCATCATTCATGACACACAATTTGTTGAAAGGCCTGTCAATGCTGCATATAACAAAATGGAGGATGTTTTAATATAGCAACTGCATGCTAGAAGCCTGTGGTGTGAGCTCTACATTAAATGGTGTCGCAGCATAGTGTGTCCATAGTTGGCTAGGCTCGTGTTTAGCTTAGGGTTGAGTATGATGATGTATGGCTTCGTTATGATTTTTAATAACAAACACTGGCCTTAATACGGACAGAGATGAGAGTAAATCTGTCAGTGCCATTCACAAGTAGGGGGTTTAGTTTGTAGTGAGCGTGTGTGTGTGTGTGTGTGTGTGTGTCCACAGAGCTTTGAGGTTGAGTTTGGGCTGTGCTTTCCCTTGGGTCATTACAAGTTGAAAATGTTCATGGTCAATGTGGCATGGTCAAGGACCACACACGTGCACACACAAACACCCGCACACATAGACTCTCCGTGTCTCATAGGCAATGGCACCTGTTTCTCAGATGGCTCGCCGAATAAATCCTAAACTGTCCCCAGCCACAGCCACCGCACCTACGTCTGTCTGTCCAGTTTTCCATCATTATTCATGTGGAAATAGGCGTCTGGTGTCCACTGCACATGTCCATATCTGTTTTTCTTTTTAGAATTTTTTCCCCTTCCTGACTTTCCCTCACACCCCTTTGAGCTCAAATTCTTAGGCTCATAAAATGCGCAACATTTTATAATAGAGATGGGGGAGAGTGGGACGGGACGGATGGAAAGTGACTCTGTCCCTCTGTCTGTTCCTGGTGCTGTCTCACACTCGTTTGATATGTCCCTCCTGCTCACTTTGTTTTGTGTTTGACTCTTTCTCCATCTTTTTCTATGACTCCCCTGGGGAGCCACAGATAGGACATCTCATTACCCATGATCCTCTTGGCAACACCATGGCTGGGAAATGAGGGTTGGGGGGGATTAAACGAGGGGAGTGATGGGAGGAGGGAAGGATGGAAGGAAACGATGAAGAAGAGGAAAAGGAAAAGGAGAATGGATTTGCAGATGCATCAAAGCAGTCTCCCCTTTTCTCATTTTCATCATCTCCTTTGTATTTTTCTTTTTTTCCCATCTACCAAGGGACATTTTTTTTTCTTCCAATCTTCCTCCCTCTCTCACATTTTATTCTCTGCCATCTCCCTGAGATGGAGATGGCTGTGCTTATGCATCAGTGATATTAAGTCTACTGCTGTGCCTTGGCTATTAGCAAGGGTCAACCCTGCCCATTCTCATTTGAAAATCAAATGGCCCTATATATATGCAGCCCAAATTATTGGACTGTCATTTGGACTTGTGTGATGGGGAAATGGACAAGAGATTGGCTTCCATAGATTTGCATAAAAAACTATTGTGATAGCCCCCAGAATAGAAAAGAGGCTGGATCCATTTCCGATGCATGGCACCATTAATGACACACACACACACACGTATAAATACATTGTAAGTACATTCAAAGGTGTAGCATTTCATTCATAGAGGCACATTTATGCATACAGCAACTGCACACACAATTGTAGTTTTGATATCAAGTTACCATTTTCCACTTGAGCCAATGTCCGCTTGTTCCAGACACATCACTGTGTCCTTGTCGCAGACTGACTTAAAGAGTTGCTTTTCACTTCAAAAACACTTCACACTAGATGCTACTTGACTGCAAAATATAGATTTTCATGTTCTGTCATGGAGATGGATGATGCAGCCGAGAGTTCAGTGTTGTGAACCTTTGCAGACGAAAGAATTCACGTCAGTGTTTATGCCAGAAAGGTTGTCTTTCGTTCGGTCTGTCTTTCGATTCATCTTTCACTCCTGCATGTTTTTCTTTTGCTTCAGCCTCCTACCCCCCTCCCTCTCTCTCTCTCTCTCTCTCTCTCTCTCTCTGTGTCTTTTTCTCTCTCCCTCTTTCTCCTGCACTCTACGAGGCAAAGAGACGCCGGTTAGTAGATTATTCAAATCGTCTCCTCTTTCACCTGCGTGGAGATTACAATGGAAATCTTTCAGAGGTCTGGGGGTGGTGAAGTGGGGTACTGAGGGTGGTGACTAATTAAAGCAGGTGTGTGCGTGTGTGTATGTGTTCGTGTGTACACTGTCGCTTTGTGTTTCTGACAGAGAGGTTTAAATGGATGGACTTCCACACCCTCCCCTTGCTTCCTAATAATCCTCATAGATATTAATAAGAGTTGCACCCATTCTTTCTCCAACGCCTTAACCAGATGGTCGGCACAGCATTTGTCCATGTGTGAACATGCGCAGTGTCCAGCTTTGGTCCATCTCCTGACTGACACTCATATGTAATATTTAATTACCCTAACCTCCCCTCCTTCCCTCCTCATTACTTCTCAACTCTCTGGTGAATTAGCTAAGAGGTGCAGGCTATGATGGCGGAGTCCTTTATTTCCCCCTTAAGTCAAGGTGTGTTTCTCTGTATGAGACAAATAAACAGACAGTGCTGGTTTTTCTCATTTTAATAGCCAGATGTTATTCTCTTCATAAGCGCCGTGGGTCATCTGGGATGTAGTGTGATGAGGTCAAGTCATGGGGAGGCCTTGTGTCTTCCAGATCAACAAAAGAAAAGGAATATCTCCGACATGTGGGAACAAAGAAACTGACAGGACTTTGTCTTTTTCCTCTTGGCTTCTCTCAACCGTCCCACCCTTAGTACATCTATATATACTAACACCCACCCAAACATGCTTCCTTCCTCCTCCTTCCAACCTTACCCCCTCCTCACTTATTTCCATCTGCAGCTCTTCCTCATCCCTTCTGTCTTGATCATCCTGTTGGGACAAAGATAACAAGAGTGTTTGATAAAAAACAAAAACAGTAATAATCAAAGAAGGCCCATGAGCTCAAATATGATCTCTGGGGGCACGTTGCATTCACTTTTGATGCCTTGATTTGATCAGAGCTGCCTCATCAGACAGATCACATGGCAGCAAGATCAGATAAGTATTTTTGTGTAAGTTCATTAGCTTTACTTTTGAAATCTCCTGACATTAAAATGTGTGTATAATTTGTAAGAAGAATTGTCATTAAAAAATATTAGACTCTTGTATGTGTCACGTAGAGAAAAATGGGGGTTCTATTCTGGAAAATATTTAAAATGTTACATCAGCTTAAGGATGGTATTGAGATAGCAGAATAACACTTTTTTCATCTCATGAAGCTATCAGGATATTGATATGGACAAAGTTTAACTGAAATACTCCTCAGCGCCCTTCCAAATCAATAATTGATCGATTGGAGGTAATTGTGCCTCTCTTGGAACGGTCCCAAGTCTTTCTCACTTTCTCTCTCCTTCTCACACTCTCTCTGTCATTATCAGCATGTGGCCCAGTATTCGGCATTTCAGCATTCCAGCTGTAATTGATTTTAACCATTAGGTGCTCAGCGAATAGATAAGTAGTTGGGAGATATTCGATTATATGGTGACGGGATGGAAAGAATTGAGGGATGTTGTCGGAGAGCTAGAGAAAAAGGAACCGACCTGTCTTGCTGTTTATCTGTCACCACCACTGGCCTTCCATCCTTAGAGCAGCACAATACCACTGACCTCCTGTGAGTTCAAGCAGCTTAGTCTCTGCAAAGTAATCCCTAATGCTTTGAAATAGACCTGATAGAAAGCCCACTTACTTGTTCTGGATTGTTGTGGACTAGGTGTGTGGTGAGTTTTCAGGACCTTTAGTTAAATTAACAGGTTGGAATTATCATATACAACTCTAATTGTGGACTAAGGATGAGGAGTCGACTTTGTCAAAAGCGTATTGCACTTTATCAGTAGAGAGATTAGAGACTCGCATTTAACAGCCTCAAATAATGTCAGCTATGCATTACTATGCATTAATACGCCGCCCTCCACTATTGCTTATGTTTAGATGTACTATGCTGGTGGCCGGAACACTATTATTCCTTTCAATGGTTGCCCATCCCCTAGGGGAGGCCATTTTGAATCTTAGTGCAGCCGAGGGTGATATTGCTTTCCGACTGTTTTCTGAAGATATGTTTTTTTTTTTTTTTCACCCTGTCCTTTCTCCTCTTTTCCTCATTCTGGCAGGAGTGTTGGTTAGGACTAGGAGTAGGGGCGGATGGGGGAGTGGTGGGGGAACAAAGGCAAACATTTGAGTAATCTTCAAAGAGCCCATTGGTATGTTGAGTGGACACTGGTATGCGGACTGAGGCTGAGGCTTTTTCAGGGGAAAACAATATCCTTCCTTTAGACAGCCTGGGCCTGGGCAAACACTACCAACTAGGCGACTCTGCCTAGTGCATCCACCACTATCAGCTTATTCCCCCACTACATATAGTTTATGCAGAAAATGGTTTGGTCTTCTTTGTTGCCGGAACAGCTCAGAACTTATCATAATGTCGAACGTCTGGCTGACTAAGTCTACGTGCATGTCTAAAATTGTTAGGTATGTGTGCTAAACGATACGGTCACTATTTAAATGTTTTAGTTTTGATGTAGATGGGTAAAAGCAGACATAAACAAAGAGCCACAGATCCCCCTGCAAAGAAAGAAGGGAGGGATCAAGTGTGCCATCTTGTAGGTCAACTGCAAGGCATTTGATTTCCTGTGGCAATATGCAAAACGCCACCGCTGAAGAGGCGCTCATTGTGCTCTCCCTGGCAGAGGTACCACTCCAGTGTGCTATCTCGCTCTCTCTCAGTCTGTCGCAAACGCACACAAACACACGCAGCTTGTACACAATGAGTCACAGTGTCACATTGTTTACTAAGAAAAAGATCTCAGCCTAACCTTTTGTTCAACCAGCGTGTTGAAATAGCACATTATTCTCGTAGGAAGTGGATTCTGTAACATTATATCCAGAAGTTAGACAGGTACAGGTTAAGCATGTCATGTGTACAGTGATGTAGCTATCAAAAAAGTAGCAGGATCATGCGTGCATTTGTGAAATCCACCTCTTAGAAGAAGGAAGCAGACAGTCTGCCATTTTAGGACAGTTTCAAAACGAACTCCCTTTGTCCAGTAATCACCAGCCATTTTCTCACGAGGATCCACCCCAGGGATAATTTCTCCCATTTCTCTGTCATTAGCAGGGCCTGGTATTAGGCATGTGTTTTGTTCCCTGTACCTTTTGTTTTGTGCTAAGTGAAACCATGCGACAGGGTATGGGTTAACTGGAAAACAATACTCCCCTTCACAGGCTCAGGAATGTGTAATTAATGATTTGAACCCGACTATGCACGTCTAGATTCTTCCCTATCATTCTCTCTCTTTCCGTCTCTTTTTCTTTTGTTCTCACTGCTGTAGATTCTCAGTCTCTTTGCCTCTCGATCTACTGGTTACTTTCTCTCACTGTATGTTTACGTGATTCCTTTTTCTGACTTTCTCTATTAGACATTTTTTTTTAGCAAGTCTCCATTATGAAGAGAATAAAGGAAAACAAACTTGGCAAAAAACTGCTGCTCCTCTCAGCACCACAATTATTTTCCCTTCTCTTCTCTTTCAGTTTTAGTTAAATACAACATCAGTGTATTACAAACCTCTTTGATGGTTCCAGCCAGATTTTCAACCCCTTTATTTTTGTTTTTCTCCTCATCTTTCTAAGATCCTGTCAATTAGGCCTTGCCTTGATTTCCCAAAAGCATCTTTGCATGTTGGGAAAATGGAAAATGATGAACCCTACCCAAAAGTATGTTAGCATTTCAGCAATATCCCTCACGTTGCACAGCGTTTGGAAAAAGATAATCCCACAATCATGTTAACTTTTTGATGATCTTCATTTCAGAATTTAATAAATTCTGTCTCATTGTGACTGGATGCAAAAGATAGTCTTAGCAGCAAGATGGTTTAGGGAAAACGGGAGGCCTGGTCAGTCTCACCTGGCGGCAATGCAGACGAGGCTTTTAGGCCCTAATGGTCTAAGGTCAGGCAAGCTAATAGGGAGTAAGTGGCTGAGCCATGCTGTCTAAATCTAATGCTAATGTAAATACTGATCCATTTTCATGGGGGGTGGAGGTGAGCTGGCTCTCAAGACACCTAACACACATACACATATGCACAGATGATTAAGTAACATTTGGTCTTGTGTCTCTGTCTTGTAGAATCTGTTAATCCCAACTGCTGTGTCAGTACATTATATAAAATATGTGACAACTGTGCTTAGAGACAAAAGACGCACTTCCTACAGTAAGACCAGAAGAAATGGATCATGTTGTAAATCAGCATGGATGTATTTTCCTTATTTCTCTGCTCTAGTGTGCACTAGAGCCCCATAGTGCATTCATTCATAGCCCCAGCAAGTTCTATTATGACATATTTTGCTGTGTGTATGTGTGTGTTTAAAAGAGACACAGGTCAGGAAGCTGTGAACTTCAGATGGACCTCTACCCCTTACGTTAGACACACTAATGTCAATGACACGTGTGTGTGAGTGTGTGTCTGTGTGTGTAAGTGGCTACAAAAGTGGAAAGAAAGACTTTTTAATTGGGCAATGGAGTTACAATATTTTCCAAGTGGTCACAAGGCCCAGTCACAATTGCTTTTTTCACTTTTTTTTTTTGTAGTACAAAAAAGTGAAAAACAAAGTGGAATACAGAAAATCCAACAGACAATATGGAAGCAGAGAAGAGTGGCAAAAAGGTAGATGGAAATACTCATTTTGATAACTCATTTATTTGGCTTGGCAGCCATGTGCAATGGATACTTATTATTGTTATTATTATTATTATTATTATTATTATTATTATTATTATTATTATTATTATTATTATTAGACAACCTAAGCTAACCTCAGCTCATCCACCTCATGGACAGGCCCCAGAGCTGTGATCTTATGTGACTGCTAGCAGGCAGTGCTGAGAGAAACAGTAGAAGCAATTTAGCTCAAGGAAATGTTCTTTTTTATTAGTTTTTTTTTCTTTTGGATTTATGAAAGTGAGAGGTTTAGTAGTAAAGAAAGGAAAAAACGACCATGAGGAAAAAGAAGGCTGGGTGGGTTATGGGGATATTTTTCTAGGATTGTTTTGCATCTCCAGTATCTTTAGATCACACACAGTGACCTTGTAGGAGTGAGAGGGAGGATGGCGGGAGACGAGCCTTGTGTGCGTCTATTTGTGCATATGCAATGTGCACTCAGCAGTTTCTGTATAAGGCTCTATTTGCATATTTGTTTTTGTGCATGTGCAGCAATGAATTTGCTGCTCTCTTCATCTGTGGAAGGGAGGTAGCACATACCTGGGCCCTCAGCATCTCTTTTCAGCAGTGCTGTCTGCAAGCGAATCCATTGGCAGTGATCTTGTGTTACATCTATGTTTCGAGGCCGAGTGGCGGTTAGCAGTAACATGTGTTAGGGAGGTGGTAGCACTGATGGAATTCTACACTTGTGTGTTTAAAATACTTTCAAGTAACAAAACATGCTTTTGTTGTTTGCTGGGCCAAATGGGGCTGTTTGTCTCTGATGTTCCCCTGGGGGCCCAGAGGGATCGCACCGGAAGATGGTGACATTCCAAAGAGGAGGTATACCCAACAATATCCTCCCTGCTTCCTTTATAAACACAGATGGAAAAACATGAAAGGAGTTTTATTTTTACAATATGTGGACGTACATTTGCATGCGTATACATACTCTCAGCAGACAGAGAAATGTATAGATTCTTTCTGTATATATAACATGTACGCACGGGCTTTGACTCACACACACACACACAGTTATTAAGGAATAGCTGTGGTGGCGGAGACTTCTCATTTTCACTACATGTTCATTAGCTGCCTGGTTTTACACTTACTGAGAGGAAATGATAATGTTTGTACTGAATACCCTAATTTGTCATTTGGTTTCTAGAGGTAAACTCAACCCCACTGTTTTATTCTGCTTTCAAAATATTTTTGTCATGTTATTACTTTACACGCACAATCACAAGCAAAGACAAAAAAAGAATCCACAATCGAAATTGTAGACAGACACAAAAACACACTTGTGAGGTAAAATCAAGAAAATGTGGAGTCAAATTTACCAATGCATAAACACACCAAACACACACATATACAGTAAGAAAGAAAGAACGTGAAGCATTGAAATTATACCCGCTCCCACCCACCCGCACACACGCACATACACACACACTAACACATTCACGTACTTGTACATGCACCGCGAGATGAAAGAAGTTGTGAGAAAATGTCTTTTGCCTTGCCTTATTAAGAATTCAGTTAATGAGGCAGCTTTGTCACCACAGATAGAACAAATGAATATGAGACAGCGTTGCTGCTATCCTCCCCACAAACCCAGGGAGTAATTGGAGGGGAGGTGTATGCGCTTGTGTTTATATGTGTGAGAAAGGTGTTTTGTCATTTTATTCTGCATAATGAATGCAGTCTTCTGTCATCCTCACCTGCACACAGGCACACACACATAGCAGCAAACCACTGCACGAGGGAGCTTCCCTTACCTGCCAAGATGACTTTTCCTCCCCTCTGCTCAAGTCCCAGTGTGTGTGTGTGTCTGTGTGTGTCATCAACAGGCCTCACAGCGTTGTGTATTTGACAGTCAAACAGGAAGTCCCAAGTGTCGCAATTTGCATTCTGCATGTATGGGGGTGTGTATGCACCTCCTCCACCATCCAGAGATGTCATGTTTAGGTCCACCGAGGGAGTGCTGTTTAGCTGATTTTGATTGGCCCACAGGGAGTGTTAGCTTATTTGGTTTTTTGCCAAACACTAATCCCCAACAATTAACCACCAGGCACTCTGGAGAGGTGCCATATTGACAAGGATGGGCCTTTTTGCTATTCTGCTCCTATGAAATAAATGTATGTACAACACACACACACACACACACACACACACAGACACACACAAATAGCTGCAGCATGAATTACATACACATTTCAAGCAGACCAATAGAGGCACAAACCCAGGAGCAGGAACAGTATGTTTGTATGTTTGAATATGCATTACACAGCCCACGCCTGGCAGGAGTCAAAGTGCTCCTTTAAAAGTTCATAAATCATGGATGTTCTGGCCTGTGATCACCAGACCGCCTGCATTTCAGGCCTGTAGAGTGCCAGAGAGCGACAGACAGCCCTCTAGTTTAGGTCTTAAACAAACCTTCTGGAATGTGCTGATGGGGAGAGAATTAATATTAGGCCTAAACCTATCTGGCAGCTGGTTTAACCCAAAGTATATCATCCAGCTACTTTAAGCTTAAACCTCATATCCTAAAAACAAATAACATGTAAGTTAGGATATTGAAGGATGTGAAGTATTTTAAACCAGTAGTAAACTTAAAATTCAATCCAGTACAATTGGTAGCCCTGCTATCGGGACCCAAACATACATCTAGTGAAACCTTTTACTCCTCACAAGATTTTCATGCCTCTCTTTTCTGCTAAGAAACTGAACATGTTCACTTACAAAACACAGGCTTCGCCACAATTCCAATTATCTTTTCTTCTGTGGCAGTTAATATAATACTGAAGGTTGTCACTGGAGAATTATTATTATTTTTTATTTTACGTAAAGCACTCCTTTCAGTTTCCATCCAATACTAAGTAGCCTCCATTTATATCAGAATGGTCATGATATAAAAGTATACTGAAGTGGAGTCCAGACACGACTAAATTGAGAAGGAACAAATATCCTACAGCAGTAAACATTGTGCTTGTTTTTGTACTGTAGAAGTAATGATGGATGACAGTGGGAGTGTATATAATGTTCTGTGCAGAAGCTTTTCAGTATGTCGGTAGCATGTGGCAGGGTTATGGAGGCCCTTTATGAAGGGCCAGAACAAGTTAATTTGTAACAATCCAAAAAGCTTTTACTGGAAAGAATTTAAGAAAGAAGGAAAATTAGAAAAGTTAATATTTTAATGAAAAGACGTGAACTCAAACCTGCTTTGTATGCATATTTGCATCCACTTCTATGAGCACACACGCGTGTATTTGTGCTTTCCACAGCAAGGCCCAGCCGCCCAGTCGTCCTGCAAAGGAGGGTGGGGAAGAAAGAAAAGAAGTAAAGAAAGAGAGAGAGAAGGAGCGAGGGAGGCCTCCTTTCACAGAGAAACAAAGATAGCTGTAATTAATGGCCCTGAGCTCTGGACTAGGGGAGCTTTCTTCTGACAACTCCGACTTAATTAAAACTTAAGACTTCTGAAAGGGCCTCTGACTGTGAGGGGACGTCCCACCGTCTCGTGAGAAAAACCTTGGAAGATTTCCTACAAAAGAAAGAAAGAAGGAGAGACAGAGAGAAAAGATGTGTTAGCGGCTGTAGCTATGTTGCTAATCCCTGTTTGTCAAAGGAGGAAGAGGGGGGGTTAGAACTCACACACCTGCAGCTAACTATGCCCCCCCCACCCACCACCCCCACACACACACCTCTTCCCACACATACACTCTTACCACACATACATTTTTCTAATCCCTCGCTTCTTGCTCCAGATGCACATGATCCAACAATGCCCAGGAGAAAATATTACCTTGCTAACTTCTCATGTACTTTGGCAATGAAACATCCTCCTGTAGGAGCCATGAGAGACAATGTAGGGTTAGCATGCACACACACACACCATTATGTGTATTAATTTGTGCACAGAACCCTGCACCTGTTTCTCACATGGCTGTATGAATAAATCTTAACAAAGCATACACTAACCTTTGTGAGCCACCTCTGTGTCTGTCTCTTTGCCTTGCTCTCTTTTCCTCTCTGTGTCTTTCTCTCTCTCTCTGCCTTCCTTTCTCTCCACAGAGGATCAGATAATAAAAGCTTGGCCTGGTCTTTTGTTTTTGTGCATAGTTCATTAGCCCAGCAGCAACAACAGAGGCACACTTGATATGCTTGGCTTGACTGGGTGTATGGGAGTAGGGCAAGGTGGAATGGGGGCTGTGCGTGTGTGTGTGTGCACACACATATGAGGGCAGGGCAAGAGGTAGGGGGTAGCTTTGCATGGCTGCAATGCCATTAAAGAGGCAACTGGAAATTAAGGGCTTGCAACTGACAGCACACGTTGAATGAGAAGCCCCTGCAGCTGCCAAGAATGAGGAGAGCTGGACAATGTGCATGTTAAAGACAAAACAGTGTTCGGAAATCACCCCTTTCTGTGTATTTTTAATCTATATGTCACTTAAAACAAAAAGTGTAAAGTGCCTGAACCAAAACAGCTCTTACTCTGTAACAAGCCTATGCAAAATACATTACTGTCTACCTTGTGTTTATTACATCATCTACATTTGATAGTTTTTGTAGTTTGTAAAGGTGTGTATTGTTGATCTGTGTAGAAGGGGAATTTTCAGCCAACGTGTGGGATAAAAAATAAAGGAACAGGTGACTGCTTTGCAGCCCAGAGGCAAGGAGCTTTCTAACCAAACCTGATAAAATAAAGACAAAACTAAAGGATTTTATAACCATTAAGTACAGAAATAATTTTGCAGACAAGCCTAGATTGTCGCACTGACTTTCCCCTAGATATCTTTGTCGTAAAACACTAATTGAAATCACCACAACAATAGAAACGGTGAAGAGAAATAAAGTTGTTGTCACAGCTCAGGCATTGTGAACTCAACAGAGAATTCCCTAAAACATGATCCATATCTAATATCTGCAATCCGCTGTCATCTGTTCACAGCACTTACGGAAGCAGGACAGTGCATACAGCCCGGAGTCGTGTGTCTACTACTGCACACTGTGCGACTACTCCACCAAGGCTCGACTCAACCTGGTGCAGCATGCTCGCTCAGCTCGCCACCAGCAGAGCGAAGGACTGAGGAAACTGCAACTCCATCAGCAAGGCCTGGGAGGAGAGGAGGATGGACTGAGCCTCTACGAGCTGTTTCACGTCAAGGAGTGTCCCACAAATCAAGGTTGGTGACTCTTGAAGCTAAAGTTTTTTTTTTTTTTTTTGGTTTGTTTTTTTGTTTGTTTAGCGCATCATTTCCTAATTTATCACCTGCCTTTTTCTTGTGAGATACACAAGCCCTGATGTTCATTTCATTATGTTGTTTGCCTCTGTCTTTCTTTTGCTGACTGTCAGTTGTTGTGGTCAGTTTTTGTCATTTGAAGTATATGTTTCTTTACCACTGCCATTTCTTTTTCTTGCCTCACTCCCTCTTTATTCTGTCAGGCCTCCCTCCCTCCTTCCGTTGGCCTTCATATCCAGATCACGTCTCTTGATACAGATCCGTCCATTCCTCCTAATCTCTCCAAAATGAGCATACTGTTCCTATTAGGCTGCCGCACTTATATCTGCAACACACACACACACACACACACACACACACACACACACACACACACACACACACACACACACTGTCCGTGCACAGGGACATCCCAGGCAGGCAAGCAGTCAGCTTATGAAATTTCACCTTGGGAGGATCTCATAGTGAAAATGCTTGTACACACATACGTTACTCACATACACACACGTATGCTATGGCTACACAGTCTCTCCCTGGAGTGAGCTTTCATTTCCTTTCTCATGACCAAAGCAATTTGGCTTTCATTTAAGAGTCTCCGTCCTGCCAGCAGCTAATAAGTGTAACAGAACTGTAAAACATTGAGAGAGACAAAAAAAAGATTAATCGTTTTTCTTTGAGTGGGGGTTGGATTGTTGGTGAGGGGTTGCAGGGTGTAAAGGGAGGGGGCTGTGCTGTAATTTAAACCAGAAGAGTCGGGGTCCATTATTTAGTCATCCCTATGTTAATGCTGCCGGGAGAAAATGAGCGCTTAACTTGTTTTTGCTTTGCTTGACCTTAAGGACCGGGTGGGGTGTGTGTGTGGGGGGGGATAACACATTTTGAATAGCATTCCAGCATAGCATTAGCCCATACATCCAACTGTGTGTGTGTGTGTGTGTGTGTGTGTGTGTGCGGTCAGTGAGTATGTGTGTCTACTTCTATGAATCTGTGCTCCCCAAAGTGTCCTGTTTATACTGTACATGTACTCCGAAAACAGATGGGGGGCCAGCACTTAGAAACATATGTGAATCCCTCCCCAACTTACACACACACACACACACACACACACACACAGGAGAAGAGCTCCCAATCCTGAAATGGAGACTGTTGCCGGTGTACATTTGGCTTTAATTACACGTGGATCAAAGTTTCGGTGAGATTTGGGGTGCAGCAGAAAAGCATGCTTAGATAAATCATTACCGTACATTTTAACATAGACCCCCCCTCAATCACCCACCCTGCTCTCTTTTTGTATCTCTCTCTCTCCTTTTTTGTCCAGCTTATTCCAGCTCCCACTCTCTCCTGCTCCTGTTTTTTCATCAAGAGCACCAGCGTCAGGCTTCAAGCGCTTTCTTTTTCTCTCCTTTTTTTTTTCTTTACATTTTAAACCAAGGAGCACAACCAGGTTTTAAAACTGTCAAAAGCAATATTCACCCACTGCACCTATTTAAAATGTTCCACCCTTAAAACACACCATATTTGTTACTTAGGCCCTGGATTTATACCTTGGTTTTGATGCCACATGGTAAATTTCCACGAGGAAGCTAGTGCAAAACTTAAACGGACACTGGCAACGTCAAAAAACGCTAACGCAGTTTTTGGATGCCCTCCTTTTGCCCACTCTATATAATTTTTTGTGAACAACAGTATTCTTTCACAAGGTAAATGGTAAATATTTCAAAGGGACTTCCTTGTAGACCATAGACACTTGGCAGGAGTAGGCAGAAAGGGAGTAACTGAGTGTCAACCACAAATCAAACACTGAAAGGTAATGTAATAAATAGAGATTATAGTTTTTTTCTCTAGCTCTGTATGAAATATTAAGTTATTTTTCTTTTTTGGAAATCTTTAGTTATTGTTCAGTTTATCCTTTTTTGAATTAAATTAAGCAGCACATGCATTGCAGGGTAGCTTATGTTAAGAGGAAGAAAAAGGTATATTAAGTGTATTAAAGCTGTTTTAGGCTCCTGAAGTGATAGATGATGTGAATGTTTTCAACGATACAAGCCTCTATAGTAGGCAACATTTCTAGCCAGTATTTGGTTTAAGAACCCTTTGTTTGTGTTTACGTGCACATGCATGCTGTTAGTTTTCTGGGGCTACAACTACTGACTCGAGCACTTTCTGCTCATTAGAGACTGGTATGAAAAAGATTAATTTAAGTGCTGACCGGTATCTTTCCCTTAAAGCCTGGGACCTGGCACTAAGCCAGATAATTATAGGCCCATTTGGGAATAAGAGTTCTAATGCTCTGGACTTTACGTACACGTGAATGGCTTTCATTAAACAATTTTGATGCTGATTTTATGGCCTAATTAAGGATACAGTACTGCAGAGATGCCCTGCTAGAGCATAGGTGTTTTGAACAAAGACAGCAGTGTAAGAACAACCCTTCTGCCGGACAGCACTTGTGTGCATGTCGATGCATGTGATTGCTGGTGCACATTTATTTGAGAGCCGTTCACTCTTTCTTATCCTTTTGACTCTGTAAGTTCCCTAACCAGGGCCCAAGTATAGAGTCGTCCTCCTCTATACTTGGTAAACTCCATTATGAAGTGAGTGAACTTTGTTCTTATCAACTGGTACATGTGCAGACCTTTACTCTTACTGTCTCTACAGCAGACGCTTCTCACCATGATCTTTCAGCGGTGTCCTTCAGTGACAAAAAGCCCACTGTGCCCACACTGATGTCCAATTGTCCCCCTCTGTGTACAATTAGAAGTGTCAAAGAAAATTGAGTTTATAAAAAAATGCCAGTTTGCATCAGAGCATAAATGAATTGGCTCTCAACGAGGAAGACTTGAAGGCCATTTTGCTTTGAGGGTCGTCCAAAAGTTGTTAGAGAAATTAGATTTTTTATTTTCTTTTTTTTTTTTTTTCGGCCCATCTCCGCTCTCTAATGAAGTTATGCCCTCAATAGAGCTGTTTAGTAAAATTCAAGCTGAAAAGGAAAAAATATGACAGATTGCGAGTCATGGGTGTTCCATCATAGATTTTATAATTTGAACAATTTGTTAAGGTGGATTTTTTGGTGACATTAACAGTATCTGAATTCTGTAGTTACTGATTTTTCTAGCGTTTCTCCGCCTTCACAATTTGACAATTTGTTTAGCCATAAAGAACAGTGAGTAGAGGTGTGTGTATGCATGTACAACTTGTGTTTTTCTCTGTGTGTATCCTTACCCATTAGCCCTGTGTTTCATCATGTGTAAAGCGCCTCATAAGCCAGACCAAGCAGAAACACTAGGACCTTTTCTGCATACTTTACTTTCTGTCATTTTTCCCTCTTGTTCCCTCTGTCCCTCACAAAAAGGAAAGGGAGATGGGATCTTATGGAGGTAATTATTTCTGAGAGCCTGCCCTGTCATCCATCCCTCCACCATCCCACCACCCACACATCTCCATCCCTCTATACCCCTCCACCACCACCACATGCATTAAAGAGGGAGGGAGAGGACCCTCTTTGTCTGAGTCCTCCTTTTAAACAAAAGACCTCTTCAAGCCCAACAACACTTTTATCATGATTGTGTATGTGTGTGCATATGGGAGTGTGTGCATGTGCACTATCCAGAGCCTTTTGTTTTGTCTGTGTGATAAGGTTCTGGGACATTTTGTGATCCTAGTCAAATTAGTGTAGCTGTTCTAACAATTCACATTAAAGCTGTAGGCTAAAAACTGAGCCTAATGGACACTTATTATCCTCATGTGCTTGTGTATAGATGTACATGTGCATATGTGTGCATCCGACAGGAAGTGATGGAATATGGCCAGAGAGCAAGTATGCCGTCTTGCCTGTTTCTGTCTGTGAACATTTTCTTGTTACCCAACCTAAAACTCTGCATCTGAACTTGGTCTAAACGGTCATTCGCTTTTCAGTAAGGGAAAGGGTTTTGCAGTTTTCCAAAAAGCATTGCGATGCGATGATACCAAGCCATCTTTTGAGGCATTCAGTCTCCCATCCCATGCTGTTCTTTCCTCTGGGTGGTGGCAGTGGTTTTTACCATTCCAGTGGTTCTCTTCTCTTCTTCTTTTTTTATGAAGGTTTCTCCTCAGACAGAAGTCTTTTTCTAGGTTTTGTCTCAGTAATTTGTGGCCATTATATAAACCTTCATGGATGGCCGGAGGAGTGAGTGAAAGGATGCAACACACACCCAGATCTAGCTAACCACTAAAGTTAGCACAGTGGTGGCTATTTTCTTTTTTTCAAGCCAGAATGGAGTAGGTGAGACCAGCCGCCTGGCTTGTCAAAGAGCCGTTTTTTCCCTTTTTTTTTTTTTTTTTACAGTTTTGTGCTTCTGTTGTTCATGCCGCTTGTGCTGATCGTTTTATCCATTTCTCGAATTGGCTTTAATAGGTTAAGGCAGCCAATTATAATGCATATTGATTTGCTAAAATACAGCTGATTGCCTACAGTTTATAAATTATGTTTGACCTTTATTCTCATTTACTGTGAAACAGGAAGTTACTTAAATAAAAGGTAAAGCCCACAGACTATAGTCAGCCTGGATCCATTCCTTGCATAATAAACAATTGGTATGTTATTTTATGTGCCCAACATGAGTAAAATGCAGTTCCTGAGGAGAACTATTCTGATGAGAGTGATGTGATTTTGCCCAAGAGGACTTTTGTGAAGTATGTAGTTTTTTATTGCTTTGCAATTGGTCGGAGACAGTGCACTGCATTTTAAATCATTTGTCAAATCAAAATAAGACACGTTCATATATGTATATTATTATATTTTCGACAAGTAGCAATTAACCCCAAATTTCCCAAAACCATATTCTCTAAGGCTGGGGGAGTAAAAGATGTGGTCATTTTTTGAATAATTCCATCCAAGCGAATTATAATTACTTTGCGGTCTGTGTGTGCACAAAGAAAAAAAGAGCAGCAGGCTGACTTGTGCCTCAGAAAAAAATGAGGCTTGTTCACCATAAACTATTTTTGAAATGGTGTGTCAGGGCAGTATGGGCTCAGGCCGATTGTTTTTCTTTGAGTTGAGCAGCTCTTTGGTGGAGGGGTATTACCCGGGCTAAATTGTTCCCTCATGTTTTCCGCCAAGGATCTGTGCCCACCACACTGACAGTTATAATTTGGAGAAATTGCACTGATTATCTGAATTAGCATACCTGACCAATGCCACATTAGACTTATTTACAATACAAAGCTGTGGGGCTCTGAGAACGCATACTAAATATGACTTAACCCTTTGAAGAGGAGACTGGCGTCACAGGGCCAGGAGGACTTTCACGTCTGTGGTATCACAAAAAGCTTAGGGCCCTGCTCCATATGGAGCTGTAAGCCGCTGGACGGTCCTGAAAAAGGAAGTGGCGAAGCAAAAGTCCAAGAATCATATTGAAATCAAAGGGTTATTACACATTTTCCCTTGCTCTCAGTTTACTGCTCACCTATATCTTTCCATATTTTTCACCTCTCAGTTCTCGTGCCCGTCTTGTTTTTTCCTCACATTCACTCTCCTCCCCTTTCACCCCAGCTCTTCTTTATTTTCCTCTCCCTTACCTACATTCTTTTCTCTCCTCAATCCCCTCATACACCCTCTGTCCACTGACTCTTAACCACAGATGGACAAAACAATGGGCCATGTCACACAGCATTAGGACAAACAATCTGGTGATGGGAGGAGGGTTGTGGTGAGCCAGAGTCGTGGTAACCAGGCAATACGCTTATTGGGTCCAAGCAGCCACTAATCTTAAACACCGATGATGCAATTCACAGATGGACATTTAAGGCAACTTCTACGCACATGTACTCGCACAAAGCATAAAAGCAGGAACATTATGTTAGGAAGTAGTATAGCAAGGTAGAATTTTTGTCATTCCTTGCAACAGCAACAAATTCTTTCTATTTCTCCATTCTTCCTCACTCTCCTCTGTTTTCTGTTTCCTTTACCTCATCCATCAGTGGGAGGTATGAAATTGATAGCAGCTATTGATTACCCATAGCCAAGGCTAATCATCGCTAACCGGAGGAAGCTTTGCAGCTATAGCAGCTGTCAGTCGTGTGTGTGTGTGTGTGTGTGTGTGTGTGTGTGTGTGTGTGTGTGTATCCATCCCACGGTTCAGTAGCAATAGCTGTTCCTCTCCAGTGCTTACTTACAGCAGACCAATGGCCTAATTGCAAGAAAAAAATAAAGATTCTCAACATTGCTTCTACTTCCAAAACAAGAAAAATGTATGTTTTGCCTGCCCAAAGAAAGAGTGAGAGACATGCCAAGTTTTACCTGCCCGCTTATGTAAATAAGACCCATCTCCCTTTCTCCTGCTTTTCTTCATCTCTCTAATAGGAAATTTGAGCACAGTGTGTGAGATTAAAGCAGGGAATCAATGCCTTGTGAGCAATCATTTCCAGACAAATCTCTTTCATCTTTTCTTCCCCCCCACCCCTCCCTTCGTCCTCTCGTTCGTTTTCTCTTCCACCTCCTAATGCTAACAGGGGGTCCCATGTCATGACATCCCTTTTGCTTTTATCATGTACTAATAACGCTCTGAAAATAGAGAGAAAGAGGAATGTGACAGAGAGAGGAAAAAGGATGCTGAAAAAAAAAAAGAACAAGAAATGGATAGACTGATAAAAATCCATTGAATGCGCCTGGGTCTTGATTTGTGCTTTGATGTGGATGTCTTTGTGCAAATCAGACAAATATGCCCGCTCTATCTTTGCTCTTTTTTATGAAGGATAGAAGGAAAAAATGAGTGACAAGTTCATTTAGGGGCATAAAAATATACATTTTTACAAAATGTGGATATCTGACTAGTGAGACAAAAGATGGTAAGGAGCAAGTGTAAATAAATGGAGTAGTATATACAAATGCTTAAAAACAAAATGTAAGGCATATGCAGAAAATACACTGGTGTTTCTGCTTGGTTAGGCCCACAATGTGCTTTACCCATGATGGTGCATTGGGCTAATGGGAAAGGATACACACCGACAAACACACACACACACACACACACACACACACACACCTTGGCCAAGCCTTTGTTTCAAAAGCAGGTTAATGGGGAGTGAGGAAGAGGAGCATTGTAATTTTCTGCTCTTTAGGCGCCAGAGAATTCTCTTCAGTGTAAGAGAGACCAGACTCTCAGCGTAATAGGCATTTTACACCCTCATCACCTCTTACACACACACACACACACACACACACACACACACACACTCACCAGAAATGTGTGGGAGTGTAATAGGAATTCTATGGTGTGTATTGACAGTCCCCAGAGTGCCAGTAAGTGTTAGACATGCATAGAGTCTGCAATGAGACAATCAGCATGCTGAAATTGAAACCTTGTCTGGAGTCACACAGGAGAGAAGGAAGAGGGACATAGGGGGAGGAGGGAGTTGGAGGAGATGGGAGAGGAGAGGAGACCGGAGGAGAAGAGAGGAGTAGAGTGAGGAGAAGATTAAATAAAAAGAGCAGAGGGGAGGTGATAGGAGAACAGATGGCAGGAGAGAAGAGGATGGGGAAGCGGAATGAGAAGAGAGGAGAGACCGAGGGAGAGGAAATAGGAACTGATGTTTGTTTAATTGCCTCATAAGTGATGACAAAGATAATTATGTCAAAAAAGAGACACTCCTCTTAGGCAGGGCAAATGAACAGCTGTATCTGTGTGTGTGCGTGTGTGTGTGTGTGGGTGTGTGTGTGTCCCGTCAACCTTTGTCCCCTCCAGCCACATTAAGGATAGGACACCATTAAAGCATTACGGTTTGTGTCATATCAAATCATTCAACTTAATTAACAGAAACAGAAACACAGACACACACACTCAAATCCACACAAATGCTCATCATTTGGAATCATTTAATTACTCTCTAACATCCTGATTATGTATATCTCCGCTTCATATACCTGGGGGTATGCAGACAAGAGTGTGTTCACCTAAGTTTCCTGTACACTGTGTTTGTTGCAGGTGTGTGTGTGTGTGCGTGTGTGTGTGTGTGTGTGTGTGTGTGTGTGTGTGTGTGTGTGTGTGTGTAAGTGATGCTCCCTTGACTTTATATCTAATTGTCTTTTTTAATGACAATATTCCACTGTGAGCTGGCTGTATATAATGAGTCGGGGTGTGTCAAAGTGCAGGCCTGAGCTGTCTGCTTGAGTTAAGCTCTTCCTGTCTACTGCAGAAGCCTACAGCATACACACTTGCACATGCACATGCGGTACACACACTCAAAGAGACAGTATCAATGTGGGAGTTCCTGTATCTGACATGAGATTAAGAGGGCCAAGTGGAGGAATGTCGAAGAACTGCCCTGTTGCATTTGCAAAAAGAAAAAGGACCATCCTCTCTCACATGCACACCACACACATACTGTATGCAAGCATCCTGTGCTGTAAGTGAGCAGTAGCCTCCCTTGCATTATTCACAGTGGCCGAGTGATCGAAGCCTGGTTCAATAGCACTAAAGCGGCGCACACTAGAGAGATTTGTCTTACAAAACCTTGAGACACACACACACACACACACACACAGATGCACATATGCTCTCAGACACATTGATTTTCAGTGGTGGGAATCTCCCAGGCTTTGGACGAAAGGCAGGGACACAAGATGGGCTTCCCCCATCAGAGCAAGCTCCTGACAGACACACATACACACCAAAACACTCAGTGCATAGGCAAATAATATAAGTATGTCTTTTATTCACTCAGAATGAGAGATGGGAGACGAAGGATCTGCCTCTTAGATCTGATGGGGTTTCATTTAGAGTAAGATGAGCTCATGATTAAAATAAGGCAAGAAAAGAGTCCAACTGATCATGTTTCTTTTTTGCTGACTCTCCTTTTTTTTGCGTTTTACCATCAGGGGGCTTTTTGCAAGCGTGGCAGAAAGAAAAATCAAGCATGATATGTCATCTTTCCACTGCTGTTTTTTTTTTTTCACACAAGCATGTTCCATTTGAAGCCTTTATTTGAAGGGTAATTTTATTTTTCTAAAACATCCGTCACTTTATTCAGTTTTCCTGTTTCCCTAGTAGAGTCTAGTATGTATCACCCCCTTGGTGTTTTTGACAAATTAACATGTATTGACAAGCCAGCACTCGCATGCCTGTAAACACTGACACACACACGCACACACACACCTCTGTCCCCTGAAGACATGTGATCAACCAGACCCAATCCCGTGTAATCATCTGGAACCCCCCCCAACACCCACACACACACAAACACACACACACTCACGTATACTTCCCCTTCAATCCCGGGTAATGGTTTGAGGCAGGGGGCTGAAGCAGTGGGCTTCTTTCCCTTAGCCCCAGTGTCTTAAGCTGCCATTGATTAAATGTTAACTGATATACTCGGCCCTGGCAATCTTGTTAGAGCTGGAGCAGGCAGGCAGCTAGACAGACAGTTTAGGACCTGCACCCTCCTGATCAATAGCACAGATAAAGATTTCATCCAACAATGAGCTCCTAAAACAAAAGGTATCTGATACATGATTAGGCCCGTGGGGACACACAGACACAAACACACACACACACAGATTTGAACATAAACCCAAGTTCACATATTGCCACATTGTTCGAATCACCTAAAGAGATGACACAAACATACACCTAGATCACAAAAGAATGCAACAGTATATAAACATCTGCCTGTAGGTCTAAATAAGAATACACCTAACACACACACACACACACACACACACACACACACACATTGTTTTCACTCACTTATTTAGTCCAGAATAATACTTCCACCAACCCCATCTGAAGTCAATCTGTTCCACACCTAATGATGTAATTACAACCGATACACACGAGCACACACACACATATGCACTGTCAAGCTTGCAGATAAGGCAGGCCTGACTTTTCCCGGATGAAGGTTAATTATTCTGTGTTAGTTCACTTAGGTGTGTGTATTTGTCTGTGCATGCAGATGTATATGCATCCTTTCTTAGTAGCATGTGTGTGTATGTTTCCTCACATGTACGTGCATTTATATCCTCAGAGCATGCCAAAGACGCCGCAAAATGGCTGAATCGATGCCTGGGCGACCCCAACTGTTAAAGTGTATCAATAACATTCCCCTATCTTCTTTCCCAGCTATTGTCACAGGGTAGTTTGAAAGTCCAAGCCTAGCCGCAAATAAGACTTAATTATAAATCAATAGAGGGAGTCATTTGAATATGGATTTTCCTTTTTCCTCAAATTGGTAACATATTCTCCACCTTGTCTTCACTTTTCTCCTTTTGGTTGCAACTTTAAGGAGAATCAATACTTCCCGTTACTGTCATCAGAAAAGTGCTTTGACATAATTGGAGCCAAAACTACAACTGGATTTGTTGACAAGGGTTTATAACCAGAGGTGGCAAAAAAGAAGAAAAAATGCCAAAGATCCTCAGATTCTGATGGCTGCCGGCTGATGACACTTTGTGGCTGTCAGACAGTGATCTCATTTTGGAGATTTTTGGGTGACATTTGCTGGCACAGTTCCAAAATGCTTTTATATTTATCGGGCTGATATTTTTTGATACTGTTTGCCACTGTATCAGAACATTCTCAAACTCATCGATGCAACCCGGTAAGATGCATTTTATTTCATTAAATGATGTCTTTGCTGTTTTATTTTCTTGCTCAGCCATTTTGAGGGGCTGTGAGATTTTCAAGTGGCGTGTCAGGGGCCAGGAGTCTAATGCATGGAAACATGGAGCTTTCTGTTTTCTGACGGCTAGCAGAGATAAGGTAGAGATATGGCTCTAGCACTGGCTCAAATCTAAAACAGATCCCGCTAGGGGGATGGGGGGGGGGGGGGGGGGGGGGGGCGCGGCAGTTTTGAGGAGTTGAGAAAGTGAAGGGAAGGAGAAAGCAGAGGGGTGGAGGTAGCAAGAAAAGGAATATTGTCAATCCTCAAAGTGTCTGGCGGTGTCTCTCTTTCTTTCCCTCTTCCTCTCATTCTTTCTCTCCCCCACTCTCCCTCAGTAATCTGATTTATTCAAAGCATATGTGTGCTGCTCTGTCTTTGTCTGCTTCTATTAGGACCAGTGGGGGCCCATATGACATTATTTAGCCAGTAATGAAATGGACATTTTTTTTGCATGTTTTTGAGAAAGTCAGAGGAAAGCCAACACTTATTTGTAACTGTCTGCAAATACCATCTCTGGGGCAGATGCCCAGAGGTCTGTGCATTCGCGTGTTTGTGTGTGTGTGTGTTGCATGTGTCCATGTATCACAAGTTCCATGTGTTGGAAATGATTCTGAGCAACCTAATGAATATTTGTGCTCGAAGATATTTCTTTTATTCTTCCTTGACTTTATTCTTGCTGAATAGTTCTGCCACCCTCCCAACATACAGTAATAGGGCCCTGATGATGCAGGCATTTTTTCTTCAATGGCAAAGGACAAGCCGCATGGGCTTATAGTCAGTATATAAAATTGCTATATGCTAATGCCATCTATCTGTTGTTGCTGTTTAAAAGACATGCTCCCTGTAAAAATGATTTAAAGCATTGAAAAATAATTTAAAGAAAGTATTTTTTGGTCTAAGAGTCATATATGGAATGTGGAATAACTATTAACATTAAAAGGAACATTATGTGTGTAATTATTCAAAATATTATTCTAATATTACCCTACAAAAATATGAAAGGGTAAGAAGGTTCTTTTTAATGTAGGTTACAATTTTAATAAATAAATTGACAAAAACATGTATTTTTTTATTCGTCTCTTTATCTTCTCGGATCCTTTCTTTGATTTCAACCCAGGATCACACTCTTGTTTTGGTGGCTCTGAAAGCAGATGGTTTTTATGCAGCTGAAAACGGGACAGTAGCCCAATAGGATAAAGATCTATTTAAGCATTATCCATTTGGCCACTGCCCGTCACAGGTCTATTTTAAGCATAGATATACACACACTTATGCACACACATATCCATTCTCTTAAACCATGGCAGCCATTTTATTAGATTCCCTGTTTTCAGGCCTCGTATTACTTCCCAGAAAATAAATAAACCTTGAATACATGACAAGGACCAGTCTGGTCAATTGGAACCAGTGTAGTGATAGATGGATAGATAGAGGGATAAATGGAGGCACTGAGAAACAGATAGGAAAGGTATATGAATGGAAAGCTGTGTGAAAAGATAGGGACACATAGATAGATCGGTGGATACATAAATGGATGGATAGATAGACAGATGAATGCGGCAGGGAGATCTTGCTGGGCTGATAGAGTTGAGCAGGTTTGCCGAGAAACAGCTGCTTTCTTCATTAGGTTCATCTATCGATCTCGGACCCTCGCTGTGTGTGTATCTGTTCGTGTGTGTGTGTGTGTGTGTGTGTGTTTTGGAGGGGGAGAGAGGGAAAAGACAGCAGCCTCTGTAGATAAGTGCTAGTAATAGAACAGAATGAATTCTTATCACAGAGATGGGAAGGCCATTAACCCTCAGCTCCTAGTTCTCGCTCTCCGTCTCTGTCTCTGTCTGGTCCGATTCTCTCTCTTTCTGTGTCTCCCTCCCTCTGTTCCCCGGTCTGGACCTGACAGGGTCACGTTGGCGAGTGTGTGCGATATTTCCACAATGTGTGTGACTCTCAGAGAGAGAGAAAGAGAGAAAGTTTTGTGGCTGTGCAGACTGCCCCATCGGCCAGATGTTTATAATCAGGGGCTAGATAAATATTGGCCAGAGGAGTCACAAAAAAAACTAGGAAAACTGGAAATAGAGAAAGAGATGAGGGGAGATAAAAACAGAGGAGAGGAATCTTCTTTTCAAATTATTCCTAAATCCCTCAGTAAGCTTTCTGTGCCGCCTCCTCAATTCACCTACGCAGCATAAGGTGATTCAAGCAGCCGAAATGCAATATGGCTGTTGTGTAAGATGCAGGTGTGTGCGTGTGAGCGTGCAAGGGTGTGTGTATGGGTACAGTAGGTGTGCTCTCCTATTGTATAAGGCCAGGTGTTGTGGCAATTTCTTTCCACCACTGAACCTTTTGAAGAAATATTTTTGTCCTGTGAAAAACCTTTTGTATTTGCTATTAAAGAATCATTAACATCATCCCCCTCTAGTGCTCACGGCACTGAAAATGAAACCCCTCTTAACACGAAACAACAGTTTCTGTTTGAGCAGCAGGCAAGACACGCAAGCCTTTAATCTTGGCTATGTTTATTCATATGATTGTCTTCTTTTTTTCTTCATTTTTTTCAAAAGAGTAATAGGTGTTTTGTTAGTCCCCTGCAAAACAGCAGAGCGGGCAATTTGAGTGAAAGAAAATACAATGAAGTGTCTCAGGAAGTCGTAATTGACAACAACAAAGCAAATTTGGAGCTGCTGATACAAGCACTTTTTTTTACACAAAAGTCATTTTTTAGCTTTTTCTGTCAGTTCAACTTATTGACATTCACACCAGGAGCATATTAAATGTGACAATCCTATTGTAGGTTCTCAGTCGCCCTGAAACAATAGATATTTTTTGCTGGTGTAATATGTTCTTGTGTTTTAAGCAATAAATGGGTGGGTGTAGGTAGATTGGAGTGTGTGGATGGATGTGGCGTTTGCTTTTGCTGGTGTGTGTGTTTACATGTTAGCATGTGGGCTGTGGACCTCTGTGCATGAAATACTTTCAATGCTGTGTGGGAGTGAATGTGTGTTCGCTGCAGATGGTTTCATGTGTAGGTGTGTGTGATCGAGTGTGTGTGTGTGTGTCAGTTATTCCCAGGCCCTGTGCAGGAGCTGTAGCCCCTCTCCACTGGGTTGATGTTTAGTATTTTAGACATGCTACATTAACAACATCTGGTTAAGATCTAAATGCTTGTTAAACGCGCTGAAACTTGGGGGGGGGGTGGTGGTGGTGGGTGGGGGCATGGGGGTGCAGGGAGAAGAGGGGATAAAGAGGGAGAGTAGGGTAAATAAAGATTTGAGGGTGAGAGAACAGGAGGGAGGGAGATCACTAAGTCTGTAAGGTTATTACTCTGGCAGTATTACCACTGGCCCTTGACTCTGTGTGTGTGTGTGTGTGTGTGTGTGTGTGTGTGTGTGTGTGAGTGCGTGCACACACATGGCTGCGAATGTGAGGGATGGTGTAACGTTTCAAAGCTTTCCCCTTTAAAACGCAGAGGCCAAACTAGAGCCACGCATGCAGCACAGGAATGTGACATCACAGGGCCCCTATGGCTTGCACACACGTATACACATACACACATGGTCTCACAGGGGACATGACCAGAGTTGTAAGAAGAAATCAGCGTCAACATCATGTCTAAGTGGGGGAGACATGGCAGTCATGGGTGTTACGAAAAACATTATTGCTGCTTTACTACCACAGATAGACCGGACATAGGCCATATCTAGCTTTTATTATTATTTTTAGACGTGTAACACAACAGTGCTGATAATATTGTAGCATATAGAGCCATAACAGCTATATAGTAATAGTTTCTCTGTCCACTTGTTAAAGCATTTCTCATATGTTTCTTATGATGTTTTCTTTGGCAGCAATTACTGTTTCAGTTGATGTCCTGCTTTTATGGTGTCTATGATTTAAGATAAACAATAGTGTAAAAAAGTTTTTTTTTTCACTCCTTTGCTCCTTTAATGAGCACCATCGCAGCCCTAAGGAAGCAAATTAGTGGCAGCTCAGCCTAGCTAATGAATTCAGCCATTTTGGAGCGTCCGTGTCCAGTTTCCCGGTGTGGCGTTGCTCTATGGTTGTGTGCTGTACGACTGAGTCCTCCACTGGGCACATAATGACCCGGCATGACGGTTATGGGCCCTTAGGGGGAAATGGGAGGGGAGCGAGTGGTCTCAGAGCAGGTCATTATACAGCTAGAGGGCACACATTCACACACAAACACACTGCCATGACATTTTCAATACATCCTTCATTGCCTCCATCTCCCATATGTCTTTTTCTCCATTTTTTTTCTTTTAAAACATCTTATTCTTTATCTCTCTTATCTAATCCTCCTGCATCTATCTGTCCTCAATTTTACTTTATGTTGTTTTTGGTGGGGATGTAAAATTAATTGATGTAAAAAAAAATAAATAAATAAAATAAATCTTGTTCTACTAAAATGTGTCCAAACATAATTCAGAACACCTTATTTTCTGCTAAAATCATGTAAACAAAGTACTTTTTTGTTTTGTTTTGGTGTTTTTTTTTATTGAGGAAAAAAAAGTTACACTAACTTCCAATTTATAGTTAAATCCAAATCCAGGCTGATTCGGTGGTATCCCTGATCAAGAGACACTTAATTATTCTTCTATCTCAAACGGTTAAATATAGGCTGGTGTTGGTTGCAGGGTAGACCCAGGGTCTGTGGTTAGCTCGAGCTCACCGGCCGGCTTTAATGTTCCGACTGACCCACATCAAAGAGAGTACCACCAGGCTGCCAAAATCACACACCCTCCACGCCCTGACCCACTCTCTCTCTGTGTGTGTGTGTGTGTGTGTGTGTGTGTGTGTGTGTGTGTGTGTGTGTGTGTGTGTGTGTGTGTGTGTGTGTGTGTGTGTGTGTGTGTGTGTGTGTGTGTGTGTGTGTGTGTGTGTATGCACTGAGGCAGTGGAAGGTGCCTGCAAAAGTTCTGTGAGTCTTCTGGTAGCGATTAAGTTGATGGTTAAGAGTCCCCGCTGCAGAGCCCTCTCT